>NC_022032.1:26378751-26393923 GCF_000317375.1 Microtus ochrogaster | reverse complement strand
AGAAACCCTGTCTCGAAAAACCAAAAAAAAAAAAAAAAAAAATATGGATGAAAATTAGGCTCCACATGAGACCTGATTCAAGGCAGTAAAACAGGGAGCAGAAAAGAAAGGCACTTACGCAGTGTAAATGACTCATGCATGTGCCCTCTAAGCACACATGCCCAGACCTACACATACACAAACAGAAAATGTGTGAATGAATAACTTGAAGTGGAGATGAATCTTTCAACGTTTAATAAAACATGACAGGATGAATGCAGCCTTACAGCTTGGATTTGCTCCAAATCTACTAAAATGAGAGTAATATGTTAAAAAAAAAACAGAGATAAAATGAAATGAAGTCATGCTGCACGTAGAAGAGTACAATTTTTTAGGATGAAGATCAATAGGTTTACCCGGCGAGGAAAAGCAGAATAGATGTGCCTACTTATAAAAATGATGAAATTAAGAGGGCTTAAAAACTCCAAATATATAGTTCTATTCATGCACTAGTTACTATGCAAAAATGGAAATGAAGAGGCAGAGAATATGTTGGTAGATTGATTAAGGTTTAATTAAAGATCAAGGTAGCCTTCATATTTCCGAGCTACTATCCTCATTCCATCAAGCAAAACCATTTTTCAAACCCTGCCTGAAACCAAGAGATTTCTTCTGGGCCGGGGGGGTGAGGGGAGAGGACCAAAGCTCAGGTCTTACTTCAGTACAGAGTAGAAACTACAACACTTGAAGCACCAAATGCAATTTTATCTTTGTGGACTTTGACCTCTTTGAAACTCTGACATGACATCAAAAGCAGAACTTTTGAAAATAAGAATAAGTTGGATTAACCAAAATTACAATTTTACTCTTCAGTGAAAAGCATTAAGAAAAATAAAAGACAAAGACTAGTAAAATAGTTCAGCTAGTATAGGCAACAAGCTCCACACCAAAGGATCTAAATTCAATAACGGACACTCACATGACAGAAGGAGAGAACTTGTCTTAAACTAGTCCTCTGACTAATTCAACTGAGACCCCTGACTATCTTTCCTCTCTCTCACCCAAATATACACATGCACACACAATAAATAAATAAATATACTAAAATTTAAAGAGAATTAAAGACAAACTAAAATTATGAATAAAGTATGCATCAAATATCTGATAAAGAATTTAAAGAGAATATATGAATTTTTCCCAATAACCCTGTTTCAAAATTATAATACTTGAACAGATATCTTAACAAATTATGTTCAAATGCATGATTGTTATACTTTAAAAATGACAAAAGACCAAAAATTCAATAGGAGAAAGCTAAATAAGTGTCAAATTATTTGAAAAAAGTATTTGGAGAATTGCATGTGTTTGCAAATACATATTAACTAATCATTATGTTATATGCCATATCTCAGTTGAAAGTCTCATTTATGATATGATATGTAGAAATAATATTGAGCCATAGAATTTCATAATAATAATGTTACTAAAGAATTAAATAATATAATAACTATGACTTTTCCATTAGGCAAAGTATTCAATGAATACACTTTGAAATAATCAATCATGAATTTTGTCTCTTTACTTTAAATGACTAGCAGCAAATCAAACAATATAAGCTTTTTAAAGTCATCTGTGGCTGGAATAAGTTTTTGCTTTTGGAGGAGAGAAATTACCTCTTAAGATATTTCTTTCACTTTTAAACTATTCATTTATTTACTTGACTATTTATTTACTTAGCTAGCCTTGCAAATCAGGTTTTAACTCTCTTGCATTTTAAATAACTATTGTATTTTAACTATTTTATGTTGGCTCTCTCCCTCAGCATTTTCTTCTTTTCCTTCATCTTCTTTTTTCTGTCATTTTTTAGAAAGTACATATTTTGATGGACCCTGTTGATTCTTGGAATCTGTTTATAATCCAATCTGTTGAGAACTTTTTTCCCCCTTGTTGTATAATGCTTTCTCTTCTCATGGAGTATTTCCTGTATCATTTACTAATTATTTCCTTAAAGTTAGCCAAACATATTCACCTAACATTTGCCTCTTATTACTATTTATCTAAACCAGAATTTGAGCACAAATAAAAACTTGACTTCAGTTATTCAAATGGCTAGGAATTTTAAACAGCATTCCTCTTTCACTGATTTATCAACTCCTTTAGCATCAAAAAAATGGAATCCCTGTTGGTTATTTCACCAGAATATTAATTATTGCATGCATTTCACAATTGTTTTATTTTGTATACACACACAAAGCACAGTTAATAAAATAACAACAGTATTAAGTAATTCATATTTGTAATAGGAAAGAATGGGCCACATATTGAATGTGGGTCATTTAGCTGTTCTATCATTTAGCCATTAAAAAAAAAACAAAAGAAGAAGAAAAAAGGAGCAAATTAGCATATGCTACGCTGAAAATTTTTTACTTTTCAGCACTTGGTAATTTGGACAGAGGCTTTTGGAAGAAATTTGTACAGAAATTAAATTCTTATTTTTTTCTTTATTTGGAATTAGAAGAAGAGTTCAGTGTAGAAAGGAAATTCTGAAACCCTAGTTTAATAGTTTAAAAACAGTCTTCTGAACAGGGTCCTTTTTACAGGAACTGCAAAGTTTACATCCTATTCAAGGGAACTTAATATTGACTTCCCAATGTGAAGAGAGATTGTACCGACAGCCAATAAATACCACCGTAAAGAGATGCCTGGCATTTGAGTGTTTTAAAATTCATCATTTGGAAAGATCATGAAATTGTTTTAGTATGGTATGGAAAAATATTTAAAGTGTGTATCATTAAACTGTGACATATACATAGCCTTTTATAAACCCTACAACACCAAAGGCTTTGGAAACTACTCCACCTTAACTGAAATGGAGAGACCAAATGACAAGCAAAAAAAAAAGTTTTTATAGTCACTGCTTACTGCTAGAGAAAAAAAAAACATATTTTGTCTGTGGAGATATTTACATTAATTTTTATTAGCAGAAAATTCTTTAAGGTTCCACGTCTAAGGTTTTACTGAATTGGGAGAGGGAGAATCATTTTGGAGAAAACAAAACTATAACATGAGAAAAATTAAGCAACTGAATGGTTTGGACAATAACTTTGAATAACCTTGCTCTGAGTCTGTAGAACTCACCCACCAATTAAACATAGTTACATAATGATGTCACCATATTTTACACAAGTATCTGTAGTTCAGTTCAACTGTTTCCTTTTGGCTTAAAATTCAACTGGTTTTTTTTTTTTGGCTTAAAATTAAAAATCACATTTCTTCTGTGCACCCAAAATAGAAGCAGAGAGAATAGTCTTTAGATTATGGCCACTGTTTCTTGGCCATTTGGATAGCATCAAATGTGAACTGGCCTGAGCACATAATTTATCTTTCACTAACAGCTGTGGAAATTGAGTAAGTTGTTTAGTTTCTTTTTGCTTCAATTACTTCTATTCAAAAAGGCAGGAATCTACTTCGTGAATCCCTGTGATGATTAAAAGGAATGTCTTGGTAGAACTCAGTATAATGCTTGGGACACATAATAGACATTCAGTAAATATTAAATAATTTTTTTGAGATGCCTGCCAAGAACTTTAAAATTTAAATATATACACATATAAGGAATGAAAGACTTGCACATAATCATTCATTTCAATGGAAATATTTATCATACTTATTTTAATGTTTCTCTTTTGTAAATTTACTATTTTATAATCACTTAGATGTTTTTCATATTCCTAAATTTGCTCAAATGACAAATACAAAGAGACAAAACAATGAAATAAATATTTATCAATAAGCTGCTTATGCAGAAAGGCTTATCTGATTTTATGTTTAAGGATGCCATTAAAATAATTATCTTCTGGATCCACAGAAGGAGGGAGAAGATGAGCAAGGAAGTCAGGACCAAGTGGGGTGCACCCACCCACGGAGACAGTGGGGCTGATCTATTGGGAGCTCACCAAGGCCAGCTGGATTGTGACTGAAAAAGCATGGGATAAACCCGGACTCTCTGAATATGGCGGACAATGAGGGTTGCTGAGAAGCCAAGGACAATGGCACTGGGTTTTGATCCTACTTCTTGTTCTGGCTTTGTGGGGGCCTAGCCAGTTTGGATGTTCACCTTCCTAGACCAGGATGGAGGGGGAGGACTTAGGACTTTCCACAGGGCAGGGAACCCTGACTGCTCTTCAGACTCGAGAGGGAGGGGGAGAGGAGTGGGGGGACGGTGGGAGGAGTGGGAGGCTGGGAGGAGGCGGAAATTTTTTTTCTCAATAAAAAAAAATAAATAAATAAAAGAAAAAAAATAAAAATAAGTTAATATTTTGAACAGATCCATTATAAGAAGAGTCTACTTGCATAACTGTGGAATTTTTTTGTCAAATAAAACCTGTATTAGAAAAATCACATCAATATTTCAAATATTTCATGTTTCAACCTTGGTCCTACTTCAGAGTAGGTTTCTTATTTCTTTATAACTCATACATGAAGAAAGCAATAAATGAGTATAATTATGCCTTACTAACTTTAAGAGGCATTATGCCACCTTCTTTGGTGCCTTAATTAAGGTTGTTTGATTGTAAAATATCAATAACCTAACCAGTAGAAAGTACATGCTATGTGATGTCTGCTTGAGATGCTAGGATATATCTAGTGGTGCACATTCAGAGCTTGAGAGAAGAAAGGACAGGAATATCAAGTTTGAACCTACCCTGGACTACACAGTAACTTGGAGGTTCAGTTTGGCCCCACAGAAAGACTGTCTCAAAACAAAATACTTGTGAACATTCCCAGCAGTCTGGAAACTCCAGAAGCCACTGGAAAATGGTGACAAGGGAGAGAAAATAGAGCACAGTGACACAAAGGATTAAAGGGAAATACTAGAAAGGGGTGGGTTAAATGGGATGAGGGATAGAGGGCCTGGTAGAGGAGGGAATTAACACAGGGAGTGATAAATAACCCTAAAGATTTTCTGGAAAGTTCATATGAAAAGCTCCCACTACAGAAGTGTCCTAAAATATACACTTACACACATATGAAAAGAATTTAAATTAACTTACCCTAGAGTGGGTAACCGTGCTCTACTACACACCAGACTATAAAATAAAAAGTACAGTGCTGGAAATGGGCAATCTCTACTGGATTTATTGACCAGTGAGGTCCCACCAAAAGTACAGACTCATGTTACTGTTCGTCCTTACACTTCAGAAGTTTATTTGAGTCATAGAACATGCATAAATCCAGCTAGTGCTGAAACGGAACCATCATCTCTACTGGCTAGCTTTCAAAATGCTGGAAGGTGCTATGACACTACTGGAAGAGAAAATTAATCAATAGTATCGAGCTGTGAACTCTGAGAAGTACAATAATAGCACGCTTGGCAGATAAGCTCAGTGTTATCAAAGTGGCACGAATGCCCTGAGTGTAACAAACTACTTCCTGATTACACTGAAGGTCCCGTTCACAAGACGGAATCCATACCTGGCACCACGATTAGGGCTAAGAACCGAGGGCTAGACAGATCATATGCCCTAGGAGAGAACCTGCAACTGTTACTCTGCTAATGGGACATAGCATTAAACCCACTTCTGATGACTTCTCTTTACACTCACAGATCAGTGTATCCTTCCTACCTCAGCAGAGAAGATTCTTTTCAGTAGATGGCATTTAGCATAGAGATCCACAGCTCATCAAAGGGCAAAGAATAACGGGCTAAGGGGTGCTCAGACCTAAATGGACATCTATGGCACATCTCCTCCAGCCAAGACTCAGAAATCACTGTAGAAGAGTAGGTTAAAATATATATATATATATAAGAACCAGAGGTGGCAATTGACTACAAAGAAATAAGGAAATACTGTTTTCCTGAAACAACAGGGAAGTTGCACACTCAACATTGTGATGGCAAGCACAAGTCAACTGAAATCCAAGCAAGGAAAGAACAGGTTAGGATGTCCTACCTTGATCTGACGAGCTATTGACCATGGATAGTTGTCAGGAGACAGGGTGGTAGTTTTCTAAATGCATGTTCTGTGGGACAATGGTATTGTACTTTGTCACTTGTATTATTTTAATAAAACCCTGACTGACCAGTAGCCAGGCAGGAAGTATAGAAAGGGTGACCAGGCAGGAAGTAAGAGGGGGTGTGACAAGAAAGGAAGAATTCTGGGAAAAGGAAAGGCTCTGTCTGCAGTGGTAACCCAGACCAAGAGGAAGCAAGATGAGAATGCCTCACTGATGAAAGGTACCAAGTCACGTGGCTAAGACAGACAAGAATTATGGGCTAATTTAAGATGTAAGAGTTAATAAGAAGCCTGAGTTAATAGGTCAACCAGTTTATAATTAATGTAGACCTCTGTGTGTTTCTTTGGGACTGACTGGTTGTGGGACTGGGCAGAACAGAAAACCTCTGTCAACAGGCATGGACCCTGGTGTGGAAGAGACTCCAGTGCATGGCCACACACCCGAGTACACAGCCAGGACTAATTGAACTTGATGAGTTTTTAAAAAGTGAAGAAACAAGGCTTCGTAGGTATGGAAAAGGGGATGAATCTATGAGGTGTTGGAGAGTATGAGTAAATACAATCAAAATATAATGTATAAAATTCTTAAAGAATTTATAAAAATACTTCCATATGAAAAATCAAATACCAGGCTTTAAAAGATACAATTTAAAAACAAAATAAACAAAGCATAGACACAAATATAATAAGCCAGGCAAAAGACAGTAATAAACTTGCCGTTAGGAATGTTTTTGAAATATTTTAAGAAATAAAATAACTAATCAGTTTATGCCTTCTAAATGCCAGTGTAATATAAAGATATACTTGAAATTTCAGAAACATGTGATGGACAAGTAAGTTACAACAAACTCCGTAGAGTCCTTTCACAGTTGAAATTCAGGTAAGTACCTAAACTAAAAGTATCAAGAATTTCATATTATACCTGGAGGCCAAGTACTCATCCTGTGAGCATCAGGTTCTAGGTCCCATTTCCAGAACCACAAAAATAGAAAAATAAAAAATAAAGAATAATGTCACTCACAGTGTCACCTTATAAAACACATCATATAACATTTAAGTGGTAACTTTTCTGGTTCAGCCTGTTTCTGGCACTCATTCCTTTATTTATAGCTTGATACAGCAAGGTTAGTCTCCCAGGAAGTCAGCCTCCAGCTCATTTCATGTACAGTGGGATAACACGTGGGCCCTCCTTATGCTTCACCTGATTGTGAGTTTGGTGGAAGGAGCTGTAAAGTCAGTTGGGGAACATGATTCAAGCATAAGCTCACAATTGTTTCAGAACATGGAAATAAAACCCTTCAATTTATTCTCATAGAGGCACTTAGGTAAAACTCGGCCTTGCCTAATAAAACAAATATTTATTTATTAAACTTATAGATGATTGAGCTTATCTGTATATATGGCATCATCCAGACATCTCAGAATAACAGAAATAAATGCTAATAGAAGTCAAAAATTAAACACACAAAATTATCTAAGCAAAAGTAAATCATCTTGGCCATGAGCTCAGATATTTATTTTTCATGAAACAAGGGACTCTGCAATCAAGGATGAATAGCAATACTCAACAAACATTTGTTCGTATTTACTCATTAACCTATTAATTGAAGAGACTGAAAAGAATTGTTCAAATCTGATTAAAGAAAGAAAAAGGAAACAGTGAAAGGGAAAATCAATTTGAAGGATACTTTTACATTCTAAATTTGAAAGACCATCGTCCAATATTTCCTGCAAATTCTTTACTCTCTGTCACCTGAATAAACTCGTCTTTGTTTGCAGCCTAAGAGCTCTGGTTTGTTTGCCCTGCTATTAAACCATTGTTTTCTAGTAACATTATGTAACATATGGAGAGTTGTGTTCAATTGAGTTCAAGGCCTAATATTGGAGCAAGAAAAAAGTGCTTGTGCTAATTCCAAGTGATTTAATTGTTAGAATAATGACTTAGCTTATGTAAATCACTTTAGTGCCCTAGGCAGTGGCAGCTGTGTAATCGGCAGTGATGAAGATTGCATTGGGAGATTACACAGGCACATTAAAGCTTGAGCAATCTGGGCTGGAGAGTCCACTTTGGGGCTTGATTTATCTGCTGTGGTTATCTTTAGTATCAGAGCCATTGGGAAACTGCCAGAAGCTACTGAATTATGCTGTGGATGTGGTACCTCAGACCCTTAGTTTCTAATTTAAGGCTAATCGAGTACATGGTGTTCTATACAATCTACAATATATTATGTTGTGGCTAATAAAAAAAAGATAAAGTGTAACCTTTGCTTGGAAATCTATTTAATGCATGTCATGAATTAAAATATTTGTTTTGAGTATTGCTGAATGGATTGTTCATTAGAAAGAAAATAATCTGGACTGAAACCAAGATCTGTATAAAAGAAGGAAAAGCAAATTATATCTATCCATGCTACACAGTGCCTTGGCATTTGCCATTCTTAGAAAAAGACACTGAATAGCCTACCATCAAAAGGAGGTGGCGGGGAAAAGACAGAAATCTTTAATAAATAAATAAATTAAAAAAATTACACTCTGTTATCCACAAAAACTGAAAACTTATATCTGTAGAAATAAATGCATGTGGCCATTTAAAACTGTCAAAAAAAAAAGAGCATTACCCAACCAAAAAAAAAAAAATAGAGTTATCTCTAAATCCCTTCCTTCCTTTCCACTTCTTCTACATGACATCTAGATGTATGACTTAGAAGCAATGTATTACTTAGAAGCAATACCAAAGGTTTGGAATTACAGCCATCTTAATTCAGACTCTCCATCTTAGAACATTCTTAAATCTACATTTAAATAATATCAGCAGTCATTTTAAAACCCAACTTTATCAGATTTAAATGAGTCTCATCACAAAGATCTTTTCGGCCATGCTGAGGACTAAAACACGTGGTATAGATAACGGCCAATCACTGCTGTGACCTATTCCCTTAGGGATGATTTTTTAAATTGTAAAATTATGCACAGCAATTCTTCTCCCAGTCAGCTCTCTTCAAATCTCTCTGATATTTGCAATGTAGGATTTGCCCACAATGACGTGAAAGGTCAAATATTAAGCTTATCTCATAAAATAATTGGCTAGAACTGAGCCAGGTTCTAGAGACAACAGGATCTCCTATTGTCAAGGATCTCCTAATTTCAGACTGGAGCAATACTGAGTTAAATACTAGTATTAAAAACCCGGAAACAGATATTGGGGTTAAACCCGAAAATCAGAAAAGCAAAGAAGCCAAGCGACTAGAGAAGTTTTACCTCTTCCAAGGCTGGGTAACTGCAAACTATGCAGACCTAAGCACACTAAGCCTCTCTCTCCTCCCATTTTATATCCACTCTAGTGCTGGAATTAAAGGCATGACTCCCTAGTACTGGGATTACAGGTGTAAACCACCTCCACTTGGATTTGTTTCCGAGTCCAGTTTGTGTAGCCCGATGTGGCCTTGAACTCACAGAGGTAAGTCTGGCTCTGTCTCTGAAGTGCTAGGATTAAAGGCTTGCACCACCACTGCCTGGATGACCTCTAGTGGCTTAGCTTTGCCCTTCTGATCTAATTTAGGAAAGCTTTATTTGTTAAAACCGAAATAAAATATCACTATACTGAATGACCATGATCGCAACAGAGGTGAGTAAAGCCCCAAAGGCGAGCTCAGTGAATGCTGGTATAATGGCACGGGAAGAATTAACACCAAAAGTCAGATATACTCAACAAAAGAAGAGCAACCCAGTGAAGCCAGGAGAGTAACAAGTTAGAAAAAAACAGCAAAAGGTAGAAAGGGTAACTTTGCTGAGCACAATGGGAGTCTCTCCTTGTACATTTCAATGTGGGTTTTCCTGAGGATGCTCTCCTTGAAATGACTGAAGGCAGAAAAAAACATTGAAGTTTGTTTTCAAAGTATCTATTTTTACGTGGATAATACACAACAGTCAAAATGTTTAGGACAAGAAAATCCCTAGTAAATTAGGTGGCTGCTGATTTGATGTTTTCCTCATTAATAAGAATTTATAGCCAATAAAAATGGTACTACAGAATCATAAAATATGATTAAGTGGCTAAAAGTATTGTAATGACAAGAGATTTAAGATAGTATTCTTCATGTACAATCATGTGATTGTTATGTGCAAAAAAGTGCAAAATTTTAAAAGTAAGTTGTATAATATACATAAAACAACCCATATTTTAGTCACATATATATTTATATATGCTATGTGTATTATACTATATATAATAATGCTTTTATAGATACTTATAAACATGTCTGATGATACAGATTGTAAATAACTGGCTTAAATTCATCAGGGAAAATCAAAACTTGTTTATCTATTTTTATACAGAATGGTGACTATATTAAGGCATTTAATGATGTATGCTATTTATTGAGTTCTAAAACCTTTATCCTACAAGCTAAAGAAATATAGCCTTTCTAAATCCTTCATAATACCAACAATAAAGTCAATGTCGAATAAATGCCATTTAACCTATGGCCTCAAATCTCCATCCTATGCTTAATTTTATTTGTAATTAAGTTCACACAAAGGCATCCAAGTTTGGATTTCCAAAAGCTCTAGTCTCCCTTTTGAAAAGGGAAAACAGCCACTGTCATGGAATTGTAGCTAATATAGGTTGTTCTGTGTGTTTAGTCAACCATGTGAGGACTCATTTGGTTTTGGTGTTAGCCACTGAACTCATGGCCTTGCTTCATACTAAGCACATGCTAATTCTAAGCTAGGCTTCCGGTCTGTTACTCTGTTTCCAAAGCCATAGTCATGTATTCTCAAATGCACTACCTGTCTCAGAACTTTTCATGCTTACAATATTAGTAAAATTTGAATGCAATAAAAGTATCATTCTGAAGTATCTCCTTGTGTTGACAATGTTTGACTGCAATTAATCTTGCACATTCATTCCCCAAAATCTGCTGATTAAGTATGAAAATGAAGTTACTGGCCATGAAATTATTTTTATAAAGGCAATTGTGGCTTATTATCATTTGCAGTAATCTGGGTTCAATCACTGATACCAAAAAGCAAAACAAACAAACAAACAAACAAAACAAAGTCAATTGCATTGTTTGTGTAGCAGGTGCCAATTCATAAACATAATTTATTGTTAATGAGGCCTTTGGCAAATGAAGTTTGCGTTAGGATATACAGGCTGATCAGAGCATCTGGAGAAGCTTGGACAGCCGGCACACATTTTATGGAGGAAAACCATCTTGTATTCTTATAAATCCTGCAATGTTCGTGACTAAAATTTCCTTACGACATGAGAATACTCTTCTCTAAATTAAGAAAAATGACTTCATTTTTTAGGAAACTTAGGTCCAATTGAAAGGCAATATAATAGATTATATGTGCAAAGTTCAGTAAAAATGCCCCCGGGCCTCAGGGCATCCTACAGCGTGCAGCCGCTGAGCTGTCAGAAGCCACAACCTAATATTACAAATGTAATTTTCATCTTTAGAGATATGAATATTTTCATTTTTATCTTGACCAGAATCAGGGCTGCTTATGAATACATGGGGATTTCATACACTTCAAGCTAGAGCTCGTCAGAATGCATAAGATAAACCTGAAGTTTAAAGAGAAGTTAAGTTCTGAATAAGTTACTAAGTTGGAGAGGAAAAGCACAAACTCTTTTCCATGATGTTTTTCCTCTAGAATCCGCACTATCTATCCAGACGATCTTACATTATTTGTGCAATTCTGAACTGCCCTTGTATCTCGGGCGGTAGTGCGCTCCTGGATAACTCTGAGTGGATGGTTTCTGACGAGCTTCCTCCACCCAGCTGATGAAACAAAGTACAAAGACAGTGACAGAAGGCCCTGAGCCATACACTAGATCATGGATCCTTCTGGATGTGCGCATGTCACTGTTTCCTTGAGGACTGAAGACGTTTTATCACGTCTGATATGAGTTACCCAGTTGCACAGTTACTTGCCTGCATGACCACTGCTACTGTCTTCCTTATAAGAGTCATTCTAAAGCCTTTGTTGAAAGTGAATGCACACAAACACATGCTGTTTAAAATATATAAATTCGAGTCCATCTTTTTAAACTCTGGCTCACGAGTCCTTGAAAATTTGGTAGGCAAGCATTCTATGTGGCATGAGTCTCTACAGCATTCTGTCTGCAGTGCACACTACCCAAATCTGTCAAGAATTACGGGGTTATTTGAGGGCTTTGCTGCCAGCCTATGGAAATTTTAGATCTGGTTCCAGGGACTATCGTGTAAACAATTCTCTCAATAAATGTGCACACATCCTTCTTTATCAAGGATTCATGGGAAATGGAGTGGAAAGACCTAACAAATTTATTACAAAACATACATATGACAACCTGCTAAAGCTGTGCCATGGCCTGCCTGGGTATGACCTAGGCCCTTGACAAATGCCATATGGTGTCCAATTGTAATTGCGATTGTTGTACTTCAAGACAATTGGATAACAACAGCCACAAGTCAGACTTCCTAATGTGTTATTAATGGCACTGTGGATAGACATGGAGCATGAAAAACAAACAAAAGATGTATCATCATTTTGCATGCACTTATTGTGTTGACCTGCAGAAGACATGTTTTCAATTACCCGGTTTATGTAATCAGAGCCAGTATACAAAGACAAAAGCCTCAGTCCAATGTAAGAAATGGTTTCCTGAGATGCAGTTCTTTCTAATCTGTAAGTTTTCGGGAATGTAATGGAGAGGGGCGAGATCAACATAACAGCAGATAAGTAACTTGTGAGAGACAGTAAGGAAGATACCTGGCAGATAAATTTTTATTTCTTAGTTCCTTGAGTTTTTTTTTTCCCCCACCAATTTAATGTGACAAGCAGAGGGGACAAAATAACCTTCTACTCTACCTACTTTAGGTAAACCTGTGTTGCCCATTCTCTACCTAGACTCTGTCTAGAAGGAGGGAAAATTAATTCATATCAGGCTAATAATGTCTGCCTTTTGGAAAACTCTCCATTTACTAAGAAAAACACACGATACATTAGTACCAGAAAGTCAAAAGCAAAGGATGACAGGAAAGAAGAGAAAAGAGAAAGAGGAAGCTAAGGACAAAGAGGAGAAAAGGGAAATGAGATCTAGAACACCAGGATCCTCCCAGGACAGTGTGTGCTGTTCATTAGCTTCCTGCACTGTAACATACAAGAGAGAACAATTATCCTTAACTGTGACCACAATCTTCATAATTCTCATATTATCTTGTTTGAGTTTATTATACTGTGGAAAGTTGTACCAGTTAGTGTGGCCCATGTGTAAAACTTAAGGCTGAGTAACATTTGGGTGGTTAAGCCTATGAATTCCAATGTGAGGCAAGTAACCATGAAGAGGTTGGTGGTCATTTTGAAATTCCCAGCATCAGAGAAATAACATGAACCACCATTGAAATTCTAAGCAAACACAGAAATTATCAAAGGTCACCATGCATTAGTTATTCATGGAAATTCACAAAAGGAAAGCAGATGCCAGATGTAGATAAACTTTTGTTTGCTGGGTTTATTAGCCAGATGCAGAAACTTACTGCCTGAGTGCATAGATACCGCAGAGATATGCACTTTGCAAAAATGCAGATAGGGAGATAGATAGCCTCACTTGACTATGCATAATGCCATGTGATAGCGCATATTGAACAAGTGGCAGGTTTCTGCTTCATGTTTCCATTTACATAATTCAATGCTTTGACATCATGGAAATATATCATGGGACCGTATCCTGTTACATCATGCATAAGGTTTAGCAATGTGGTTTATAAAAGCATTAAAGACAGAAGCATGGAGGAATGAGATGCACTTATAAGCAAGTCAAGATAGATGTGAACTCATATTACAAACTAAAAATGTTCTTTAGTAGGTCTGGGTATAGAAAATGAATTAATTATAATTATTTGTTGATGTCAGTGTTTTTTGAATAATTAAGAAAAGTATATTAAGGCAGAAGCAAATGATGTAAAACTGAAAACACCATTTTTAAAAAAAATAGCACAGTCCTCATTCAAAATATATGAAGAATGCGCTTGGAAGCCCAGTGTCAGGAACAAAGATTAGATGCCTTAAGTTCGTCATACATGAAATAACCAAGGTGTGCTTCATTAAACAGATTTTAGAGAGAAGCAGTTTGGGCCCAGCAATAATTATTTTCTTTGACGAATCTTGAATTTACATTAATATTTTTAGATTTATGTTTGTATGTATATGGCTGTGTGGATTAATGTACACCACCTGTGAGCAGGTGCATGCAGGTTAGAACGGCATATCTAAACTCCTAGCTAGGACTGTTGGCAGTTTTGCGCTGTCTAATGTCAGTCCTGAGAACTGAACACAGGTCTTCTGTAAGAGCAGTTAGTGCTCTTAACTGCTCAGTCATCTTTCTAGCCTACACTAATATTTTTTAAAGACTGCAACAAAAATAAATATCGATATAGTAAATAAACTGAGATTGGTAAAGCCATTTAAGATCTGTACAAAATCATTTAGCGAGTGTATCGGAACTTCCTAAAATTTTAGGCTTTATCCAGACTGCATTGAATTAGCTCTCTATTATCCCCACATCTTAGATATCATTATCATGTGATAACATTTCTTTTAAGGGGAGAGAAAGATTTTTCTGTATTTTCTGTATAAATAGGTCATGAGTAATTATGGAAGTAAAGGCTATTCACCATAAGAAATGGCAAAGCAAACCAACACGGAAGGGAAATGAACAAATTTTGAAGGGGTATATGGTATGAAACCAAAATAAAAGACAAATGAATAGTAGTTAAAGGAAATTTGCAAAAGAGAAAGCAGCTCGTGTAGGGAGAAAATAAGCAATTAATGAAACAATATACAATAAAGATTGATCTAAGGAACTTGGAAAGTCAATCACATAAAAAGATGAGCACAAATCACAATCCTTTAGAACCTAGACAACACGGAGGACTCTAAGAGAGACATATATAGATCTAATCTACATGGGAAGTATAAAAAGACAAGATCTCCTGAGTAAATTGGGAGCATGGGGACCTTGGGAGAGGGTTGAAGGGGAGGGGAGAGAAGGCAGAGGAGCAGAGAAAAATGTACGGCGCAATAAAAATCAATAAAAAAAAATTAGCAGGGCTGGAGAAATGGCTCAGTGGTTAAGAGCACTGAATGCTCTTCCAGAGGTCCTGAGTTCAATTCCCAGCAACCAC
>NC_022032.1:26356655-26377930 GCF_000317375.1 Microtus ochrogaster | reverse complement strand
GTATGCATATATGTGCATGGGGGTGGGTGCATGACGTATGCATATGTTGGCATAATCGTATGCATATATGTGCATGGGGGTGGGTGCATGATGTATGCATATGTTGACATGATCATATGCATATATGTGCATGCGTGAGTGCCTGTACACGGACGCATGTGCAAGGGAAGGCCAGAGGATAACACTCCATTCTTCATCGGTGGTTCTTCACCTTTCTTTTTGAGATGAGATTGTTCCTCACTGAATCAGGATCTCACCAATTAGGTAGCCTGGCTGACCAATAAGCTCTGGAGATCTACCGGGCCCCATCTTTCATGCAGCCCAAATGCTAGGATTAAAGACCCCTCCACTATGCCCGAAGGGTGCTGGGGATCTGAACTCAGTCATGTCTCCAAGCTCGGACAGCAAGCATTTTACCTGCCAACTCATCTCACCAACCCTAGAACTAGTTGGTTTTGATTTTCACCTAAGTTTAAATTATCTGTTTTAGAAAAATTAAATATGAAATAAATACATTTTCGAGGAGAAAGAGAAATAAACAGAAAGAAAAAATATTAAATAAATTAAACTTGTCATGATGATAACGCTGGCACATATTTAATCCTAAGTACTAAAATAAAGCCTGAGGGTGAATGTTCATCTAATACCCTAGCAGATCACTAATACCCACACTGAGCCTACTATTCGTGATCCTAGAGAAGCTAAATAAGAAAGTGAACCCAAAGAAAAACATATAGTTATTTTTCTGGATATTGGAAGTAGACAAGATTGCCAGGCAAAAATTGGGAGCTTGGGGGTGGGGGTGAAGTGGGGGTAAGAGGAGATGGGGTGAGAAAAGTGAGAAGGGGAGGATGGGGAGAGCTTGGGGGAATGGGATGGTTGGGATGGAGGGAAGGTGGATATGGGAGCAGGGAAGTATATATCTTAATTAAGGGAGCCATTTTAGGGTTGGCAAGAGACTTGACTCTAGAGGGGCTCCCAGGTGTCCAATGAAATGTCCCCAGCTTGTTCCTTGGGCAGCTGAGGAGAGGGAACCTGAACTGGCCCTATCCTATAGTCACACTGATGAATATCTTGCATATCACCTTCTTGCATAGAACCTTCATCTGGCGATGGATGGAGATAGAGACAGAGACCCACATTGGAGCACTGGACTGAGCTCTCAAGGTCCAAATGAGGAGCAGAAGGAGAGAGAACATGAGGAAGGAAGGCAGGACCAAGAGGGGTGTGCCCACCCACTGAGATGGTGGAGCTGATCTAATGGGAGCTCACCAAGGCCAGCTGGACTGGGACTGATGGAGCATGTGATCAAACCAGACTCTCTGAATGTGGCTGACAAAGAGGGCTGACTGAGAAGCCAAGGAGAATGGCACTCGGTTCTGATTCTACTGCATGGACTGGCTTTGTTGGAACCTAGTCTGTTTGGGATGCTCACCTTCCTAGACCTGGATGGAGGGGGGAGGACCTTAAACTTCCCGCAGGGCAAGGGAACCCTGACTGCTCTTTGGACTGGAGAGGGAGGAGAAGAGGGGTTGGGGGGAGAGGGAGGGACATGGGAGGAGGTGGAAATTTTTAATTAAATAAATAAATAAAAAATAGACACATACACACACACAAACATATGAACACGATTATTCTGTACATTCTTATACAAGTCTGGGTGTGTGAATGTGCAACTATTTTTGCATATGTATGTGTAAATGTGGTGCTTAGGCATGTATATATGCATGTTTCCATGCATATGCTTGTATATGAGTGCATACGTGTATTGCAGGCTTTATGTTATCATACATATATGTGATATATATGGCACACACATACACATATGTCAACATAAGGCAAGTTGTAAGAAATTTCAGTGACTGTGAAGGCTTTGGGTCTTGGCCCTCTTCTATATTTGGGATATGTGACAAAAGAAAACCAAACAGATGGATAAATATCACACCTCGTACTATTTTGTTTCTACAAAATATGGGAAGTACAATACAAAATCCTTACTAAAATATTAGTAATATGGCTAAATTTTTATATTAAATTATGTTTAAATTCTTGAACTCTAATTTCCTTGGGATGGTTTCTTCATTATTCTCACACTGGAAATAAACCTCTAATAAAATCCTTCCTCTAATAAAAATGTCAAACTTATGATATAAGTGTGTACCTTTTCTCCATCAAGAATTCTTCTCACACTTAACTCAGAAGCATTTCCCCTGCAGAATTGAAATAATAATAATAATAAAAAAGAAGTAGGATGCCACAGAGACTTAACTTTCAAAACCATCAGTCATGCCATTTTTTGCATTGTTGGTCACTGTTAGAAATGTTTTTTTGTTTGTGAGATGATACCAATGTCCAGGTCCTGGTATTATCTTAAGAACAAAAGTACAACATGAGGCACGTTTTTTGTTCAGCCATGCTTACTTATAACTTAATGATGGACATAAATACAGAGAAACAGGTCCAAGACAGTTTGTTAGAACTGCTAGCAATGAAATGAAATCCTTAAGGTGGTGGAGCTTTGCTTTATCTATCCCTGTTTCTCGTATGACCCTAGCGAGATACTTCAGGGCTGCAGCAGTGGTGCTCCTACCAGCTGAGGGCAGAGGATGCTGTTGGAAATTAAATTGAAAGTTGTGCGTTGTTGTTCTGTTTGGGGCTGACTTTGGCGAGGGACAGGAAATGGCAGTGGGTGTCAAGAATGAGCTAGAGTCTGCACTGTTGAACAAGGAGCAGCAATGCTGCATGCCTCAGGCTTAAGAAGAGAGAAACACCTTATGGAATTCATTAGCTGTGTGGATTCCTCAGCCATGACTCTGTGGCAGCCTGGAGGATTGCAACAAAGTTGTCAGCAGGCAGCTCTTTTGGTCACTGGAATTTAGGTTGACCCTTTCATCAGAGATCATTGATTCTTTTGTGTGTGTGTGTGTGTGTGTGTGTGTGTGTGTGTGTGTGTGTGACCCCCCAAGGCATCTTTGTTTATGTTAAGATAGATGCAAAGAAGAGAAGAAAACACACACAACAATTTTACCAACATTTTTAAGCCAAGCTAAAATTCAGTCTTCTAATTCTTCCAAAGTGAAAATGTGTTCTGTATCTGAGGTTACTGCATCCATCCATTCATAAACCAGGCTGGCTTACATGCTGCAGATACACGCAGCTAGTTTGATTTACGAACACTCTACTGAGCACTACATAACATAGCTCCTATCTTTTGAATGTTTAACTTTGGGGATGACTTCCGCAACTCCCATTGTGTGAGAGACAAACAAGTCTGTTTGCCCTGCTTTGCCATCTGCAATGTATTTATTTTTTTCAGGAGAACCTCTTAATATTTTATTGACAGACTTTTTGGTTACAGTACAGTTTTTTAAGATGAATTATGCAAATTAATACAATGAACTTCTAAAAGAAAAGTTGCTGTCCTCATATTCCTGATGTTGAACTTAAAGCTACGAGAAATGAAAAACTATCTGAGAGCTCATGGAGAGTAACTAGGAAGAGTTCTAACCCACTGTTACTTACTTACAGTTCAAATCTCTTCTTGTAGCTTAGCGTTTATAACTACTTGGATATATAGAGAAAATGGAGGGGCTGCCACAGTTTTAAAACTGCAATTCTTTATACTGTTTTCACTTGAAGAAAGAAGACTTTATATCTCTGTGTTTGATTAGGAAAAATAACGGTTTCCTGCTGCTGCTAGAATAAATTACACAAGGAGAGTTGCTTAAAACAACACAGATGCATTATGTTACAACGTAGAGGTAAGACGTTGAAAATGATTCTGTTGGGGTCAACGTGTCAATGGGGCCTGTGCTGCGGTCTACAGAAAGATCCCATCTTGCCTTTCCAATGTCAAGAAGCTGTCTGCACCGCTTGGCTCATGGCCTTACTGCCTCCAAGGCCAGTCATGATCGGAGGAGTCTGGTCCATCTCATTACTCTGAAGCCGACTCTCTACCTTCTGTATCGCACTTATAAGGACCCACATTATGACACTGGGCCCACCCAGAGGTCCAGGAGAATAGGGTAGGGAGTAAGGTCAAAATCAGAAGATAAAAGAAACCATTAGTCAAGGAGAAAGACAAGAAACCTCCCTGAACAAGCCAACATGCATGGGACAGCATGTGAGAGAAAAACCAGCACTAAGCAAATGAGCCATAAAATATTATAACCCTCTCTGCTTGGAGCCACTGAGCCTCTGATCTTTCCCCCAGTTCTGACCTATTTCCTTTCTTGGCAATGGTTTCTTTCCTAATAACTTGTCTTTCTTCACCACTATCCATATATCCAAATTCTTGTTGCAGGACAAAAGAATGTAGAAATACCAGAAGGTACTCACTGGACTCCATTACACATCTACGGCCCAGATCACATTCTTCTCATCTCAAGAATCTTAACTTGGTAACATCTGCTAATGCAGGGTAGTGCAATGGAAGGAAGTCATTCATTATCTAGGTCACAGCACACGCTCATCTTTATGGGTCATTATTTAGTATCATACAGGTGGGTTGGAGTTATCAGAAGTCTCTACGTAAGCCAGGCCATGATGGCGCACATCTGTAATCCCAGCACTGAAGAAGCAGAGGAAGGCAGATTTCTGTGAGTTTCAGTCGCATTGGTCTACACTGTGAGCTGCAGGACATCCGGGGCTATATAGAAAGACCCCCATCTCAAAACAAACAAAAACAAACAAAACCTGTCAGTGTGAGATGAGGGGGAATAAGTCAAGGAAATATAGAAAGATTTAGTGTGTTGCTGATATATCCTGAAGAAGAGTTGTAACTTTCTCTATGGATGGAGTGCACGACTATAACACAAATACTTAGTAACCTGGAAGACTATGAACACCACAACAGTTTAGGTTACGTAGTAACATCACCATGTGTGCGCATGCTTGTGCATAACTTTTGATAGTGCACCTACAATTCTTAATACAAATTGCCTTATTATCTACATCAATGTATATATTCACATAAAGGCCCAGTATACTTAGAATACTGTCTACATTCTAATGCTCCTGTTGGATTTTTTACCTCATATATTTGATTTTCACTTACTTACTCTCATCTGCTGTCACTAATCAGTTGTAAACGCACACAAATGCATACAGATGACCACACATGTGGGTAGTTAACAAAGTTAAGAAGCTGCTTCCCCTAGTATGTTCAGCTCCTTCCAATTTCAGTAAATTCCAGTCTAGTTTCCGTCATCAGCATCTGCACTTTGTTGTTGAGTGTCCATGTGTTGCCTAATGTCACAATGCCCACTTACAGCACGATGGGCATTTGGGGGATTAAAGCCCCTAAAATAGCCCTTGGCTGCTAAACCCGTGACTAACAAGAATTGGTGAGTAAATTTATATGCATCAGTCTCTGTGCTTTAAGTTAGGATTACACCCAGACACGTGTTCTATACCATCCTCCAGGGTTCGCCCATAGAATTAAGCTTCAGCTTTCCTTAGTGGCAATCCTTTCCTATCCTGTCCCACATTGTCATCTTCTTGCCAGTTAACCTAGAATCCCTCCCTCAGAAAACTCTTCCTTTAAATAACTCTCAAAGTTTACTTCTGGGAAAGATTTAAACTCAGTTAATCACAAATATTTATGGGGAGATCCATAACTGATTGATATGCTACGCAATTTCTAAAAATCATACATGTATATGTGATTAGATTTTGGTTCATTCTTCTTTGCTTGCCTGTTTTGTTTTTGAGAAGCAGTCTGGCTATTTAATCTATGCTGGCCTTGGTCTGGGGACCCTCTTTTGCCTCCACCCCCGCCCTGCTGAGATTACTGACATATACCCCCACATCTTATCACTGACTTTAAAGGAAATAGGCTTTCTTGGAACTGCAGCTGCTCTTTTGTGGAGCTCAGCATGAATCTAGGGCCTTAAATATGCCTGGCAAGTATGCTACTCCGATATTCATATTGCCTTAGTTCATATTTAGTGTTATTCAAATCTTGGCTGTGGCTAGTCTACAAAGAACAGATATTTATTTAGAACACAGTTTTGAGGGTTAAAAGCCAAGGATCAGGCAATACACCAAGGGGTATCTTGTGAAGGCCTTCTGGCTTAGTCACCCAGTGTGGCAGATGGCATCTACATGGCAAAGACTTCAAATGGGAAAGAGGAAGGAGAAGAGTAAGGAGCCAGTTCACTGTGCTGCAGTGCCGCCTATTCTTGTGGGAGTTAAACCATCCTTCAAGAACCATATTAGCCTCTTCCAGTAGTAATACTCACCTGAGGTAATCATCAGTTTTTAACAGTGCTGACAACACATTCTGACTGTCACATGACACTTATATAACCCCAGGCAAATTCTTGGCTTTTAAGATCTATCAGATCATAATATTGTGATTAAACTTAAAATAGTATTCCATGATCTTATAAAAAGTTTACAATCGAATGAAAAATACTAAATGTTTATAGACAGTGTAAGAAATCACTTTAATCTGTGGGTGCCATGTGCCAGCAATTCTAGCAGAATCGGGAGAGTTACAAGGTAACACAACAAGTTTCAAGCCAAGCTCAATTATACAGTAAGACCCTCTCTCAAAATAGAAAAGAAAATGATATGACAAAGAAAATGAAGAAAAATAAATTTCACTCTAAATTATGACCACTCAGCTGTACACAGCTATGAATGGGATCCTTCAAAGCTTTGGAGTTTTTTTTTTTTTATATAGAGGGAGATAAAGTCAATTAGAAAATATGCAAATAAAGAAAAAAAATAATCAAAATTATGCTGAAAATAGAAGGCCATGATAGGAACTGGGTGGTTACTTTGGAAGAGAAAAAGAAAGTATACCCCCCCTAAGGAATTGGCATTGAAGCCGGACCCTCAACACAAAGCAGATCCAGCCATGCTCATCTAAGGAAGAACATTCCAAGCTCTCAGAAAAGAATGTGATTACAAAACAGACAGAAAGAAAAAGCAGCATTCTTCTGAAAATGGTGTATGTGGCAGTGTGGTGGAAATATAAACCACAGAAGTACTTAGTGGTCAAAGCAGGATGGGTTGCAT
Source organism: Microtus ochrogaster (assembly GCF_000317375.1). Classification (NCBI taxonomy): domain Eukaryota; kingdom Metazoa; phylum Chordata; class Mammalia; order Rodentia; family Cricetidae; genus Microtus; species Microtus ochrogaster. Next base: position 26,370,904 of record NC_022032.1, on the reverse strand, counting down.
TATACTCCGTGCTAGCGTTATCTAGGGATGGTGTTTCTTCACAATTAGAGAAACATTCTGTCTTCCATGGACAGATTTGACTTGAAGATGCAAAACAATGAAGGAGGAAGAGAAGGAGAAGGAAAAAGAGGAAGAAGAGGAGTAGGAGAAGAAAATGAAGAAGACCAGTCAGATTTTTTTCTGCAATCATGAGAACAGAGTATAATACTAACTAACAGTTGAAATGCAAGGAATACATGGATTTCAGATGCCTTTTAGAGAAAGAGAAAAGATGATTTACTGATAGATTACTCAAGGATTTAGGCAATAATATTAAATGAAAAAAATCAAAGATTTTAATAAATTCATTTTAATTAGACACACACGCTCAATGTCTGACACATAGGAAGCACCCAGTAAATGAAATGATAACCAGACACATAAAGAAAGAGGATTAAAATACAGATCACTTAACTGAGATACAGGGTGAGTGTATGATAATAGACAGAAAAATAAGCTAACGGATAAAACAATTATTTCTTAACATGTTATTTTTTCTACATGAGAATATCCACATTGTAGATCCATCTAACTAGGTTGTTAGTGTTAAATCTATAAAAATCCAACTGGGTAGTGTTGGCACACAAACAGACAGGTCTCTTTCTGAGTCTGAGGCCAGCGTAATCTACAAAGAAAATACCAGGACAGCCAAAGTTGCACAGAGAAACTCTGTCTTGAAAACAAAACAATCAAACAAAAATCTATAAGAAAGTCACACATATGACACCAGTCCTCAATGTAATACATGCTAATTGCAAACTGAATAGATCATAATCACTATGAAAGTTAGAAGATGTGAGATCCCTGGATCTGTGCTTATATGAGCATAGATACAATTTATATCACAAGGCATTTTATTCAAACCAAAGGTTTGATCTGTTAAAACTATAACAAATAGACACAATCAAAAACAAAGCTTACACTCCCAACAGAAGAATATTGGTTCAATCATAGGCAACTAAATTCTAATGAAAATTCTAAAGTATTCGTTTATTCATTAGAGAGATTAATAAACCCAAAATGCTATTCTCAACACATACATACAGCACGTACTCACTAGTAACATTTACCATTATTCCACATCATCTTGTGATCAATTTTAAACGATCTCTTTCTTCTTCTGAATATAATCTTCAACTACCTTTCTTCATAGCTTCCTCAGAATCTAATTTTTTTCACATGTCCTCAACATATATTTATTCCTAATTTTGATGGACAACAGCCTCTTTAAACAACCTGAAACTATCACAAACCGAATCATTTGGCCCCTTAGTATTCTTTGTTAGAACAACTTACATTCAGAAAGTTTATAGAGTCAATGTCTGTAGGGGAAATTTTGTCTCTTCTTTTCCTTTTTTTTTTCCAGAGGTGAATGCACAATCTCACTGAAGGTTTTCTGTGTTTCATAATCTGAAATGATGTAGTTTACATCACAACATTTTCTTTGGTAAACATCCATTCAATAACATAGGCTTGTTTAATACAGAATTCTAAACAAAAACGGTCACTGACATGGAATGCAGCGAATGTGCAAGTGCATCATTAGTGGACAGAAGCTAGTAACGCATGATTACATAGCTGAAGGCTCATCTTAGTGATCAAATCTTTCAACTGTCTCTGATTTTCTTCATAGAATATTTTTTTCTAATCATTCTGACTTCTGATGCACCTTATTGCTTTACTGCTTTACCAAATGAACACTAGAGCTTTAACGTACTTCCTGGCACTAAACTTGTATTTAGAGGAACAAGTACCAAGCATCAATCATAGCAGACAGTCGTGAGCATCAGGGCATGCACACTTTCAGTCTTGGCAGTTGGCACTAGAACACTTCCATGCTGAGAAAAACTAAATTAAATGTGATTATCAATCTTGATCCATGTCGGGAAAGATATAAGCTGCATTTGTCAGTAGATTCCCAAGTCAGCCCCATTTTGGACTTGGTGCTTTGCTTGGGTGGGTAACTTGTTCCTAGGAAATGCATTTTTCTTCCAAATCTTAGATACAAATATGAGCCCTTTCCATAACGGCTACTTCTTAGCCTGTGAAGTATTCAAATACCAGACCTTACTGCTATCTGTATTGTCAAATGCTTTTCTCTTGAAATGCTCAGGGTCAAGCCCTTTTTGACATGGCCACCATCAAATGATCATTCTTAGAAGCCAAACAGGCTCCTTCTAAGCATTCATCTTCAGTTAGTAATTGTTCAACTCTTTTCTAGACTCCCGAGCTTATCCCATCCAGAACAAGACCAATAATAACAGAGCTAAGGTGCTGCTTCATCAGTGAAGCATGAGGTACAAAAGCAAGAGAACTTGAATTCAGATCTCCAGCACCCATGTGAAAAGCTGAGCATGGTATCTGCCTGTAATCACAGTGCAGAGAAGACAGAGACAGAATATCCCTAGGGCTTAATATCCAGTCATTCTATCCAGTGACATCGTGGTTCATTGAGATACCCAATCTCATGAAATAATGGGGATAACAATTTGAGGAAGATACCCAGTGTCAACCTCCGGCTTCTGGCTTCCAAAGTATGGGTAACTGCATGGACACCTGCGCGCACACACTCACACACACACACACACACACACACACACACGCACACACACACATCAGAGTTGCAATCACTTATCTATAAATCAACTATTATTGAAATACATTTAAATGCTTCTGGAGAATTTCCTACTGAAAGTAATAGAACTTTCTGCTAAGAGCCTGTATCCCAGTTATCTACCTTAAAGAAGAAAGCTAGTGAAAATGGTAAAGACACAACTAAATCACAAACACTTATAAATACACATGAAACTAAGATAACTTCCTGGAAAAAATCTTAGCACCATAAATTGTAGTACAGTGTAGTATTGTGAGAATAAATAGCCCTTATTTGTTAGATAATTAGAAGAGAAATCTTCTCCTGTGTTAGAAATTCTTGGATTTAATCCATTAATTCACATAATTATGAAACCTGTTTTCAAAGCCGTCATTTAGCTCCTATGGCTTTCTTACCATGATGGAGCATGAGTTTAATTAAATCATTCTTCCCTTAGTTGTTTCTAATTGTACATTATCAAAAAAATAAATAGCATTTAATACTAGAAATTAAATACTAATAATATCAATGGGAAATAGTTTATATATTAAAATGAGACTTGCAGCATTTTTATAAGACTGGAATGAAAATCTCTGGTGTTTGGGATGTCACTCACAGTCAGATAAGAGAGATTCTTGAGGGCATGGAGAATAAGTATGATGAGAGAATAAACTTGCGGGACACTAACATGAATCAAAATAAAGAACATATAAAATGATTACTAATTGAATTCAAAAATCAGGAAACACAGTGTTTAAGTACATGTGCATAGGATTAGATGAAAATAAGTCAATGAAATCTTTTTAACAAGCATAAGTATGCTTTCAGCACTCCCAGAGTGCTGACAATACCCAAACTGGACTTTCAAAACCAGAAAGAGGTACGGCACCTTAAACTTTTGTCTCTGAAGTGTATCTACTAAATGTCAACTCCCAGTCAACAAATGTGGATCAAACCAGCCAGAGCTAGCAAGGGCTCCAGACAATACACTGTGGCATGTTGGGATATAACGGAAGTGACCTGCTTTAATTTTAGCTGACTCTTAGAGGTTATACAGTGTTCTATTGCTGTGAAGAGACATCATGACCACAGCAACTCTTACAAAAGAAAGCACTTAACTGGGGCTGGCTCACGATTTCAGAGGTTTAGTTCATTCTCATCATGGTGGGGAGCATGGCTCCTTGCAGGCAGACATGGTGGAGAGGTAGCTGAGAGCTATGCATCTGAATCTGCATGCAGCAGGTAGTGACAGTGACACACCAGTCAGACTTGAGCATCTGAGACCTCAAGGCCTGCCTATAGTGAACACTTCCTCCAACAAAGTCACATCTACTCCAAAAAGGCCTCAACTCCTAATAGCGCCACTCCCTAGAAGCCTCCGGAGGCCATTTTTATTCACACCACCACATCAGTGTTAGACAGAAAAGAGAGACAGGAGTATTTGAGGAACAACTAACTGTCTAGGGTTTTCGAAAGCAGAAAAACTCATTAGGCTTTTTGATTCAAGAACTGCTATGAACTTCACAGATGCAAAGCGAGATGCTCCTAAGTGCTTAAGCAATAATAGCATGCATTCAAGTTCATGTTAAACGACAACTGGATATAGCTCTGCAACAGATTAATACTAAATATGAAATTAGATAATTAAGCAATGCATCTTGATTCAAGATATAATTGATATGATAACAAAACACAGTCCAAATGGAAGCTCCAGGGAGGTATCATTTATGACAGGAGTGACAGGATGAACAATGAGGAGAGAAGATGCTGATGCAGCCAAATATGCAAATGAAAAAAACTAATCTCAACCCCTTTCCTTTTCCCTGCACAGACAGTGATAGGGGGACTATAAATATTAATATGAGAGCAAAAATAATCGAGCTTCTAGAAAGCTGTTTTCATACACAGTTTTTTTAAATCAAGACATAAAATCAAATAAAATAAGAAAGAGAAAAAACTTAGTTTAGCATTAAAATTTAAAAACTCCAGTTTTTAACTTCATTGTTATCATTCTTCAAAAATCTTGTCTTAAGCAGAGAGCCATCCTAGGGCCTCACATAGAATAGAATAGAAATGCAATATGATTTATATCCTCAGTGATCATTATATCTGTGTTGAGATTAACATTCTCTATAGAATGTAAGTATAGACTCCTTTAGACATTGGCATTTAGATCGGAGACTCCAGTACTTGGGAGAAAGTGGCAAGACCTTGGAAATATCCTCAAGACTGAATCAAAAGACTAGACTTCCTGACAATTTGGACATAGGGTGAAAATGAAATAAAAGAAACCTTCATGAACTTCTACCTACATGATTTAATTTGCTGCAGTGGAATGAGTTGGAGAAAGCCATGTACAGAACGAATGTGACCAAGAAGTGGAGAGTTCTCTAACTTGGTTATGAAAGTCCTAAACTTGTTAGAGTAATAATATCAAATAAGAAATTGATCATAATCTAAAGGAGCACCGGACTAAAATCTCAAGGTTCAAATCAGGAGCAGAAGGAGAGAGAGCACGAGCAAGGAACTCAGGACCGCGAGGGGTGCACCCACACACTGAGACAATGGGGATGTTCTATCGGGAACTCACCAAGGCCAGCTGGCCTGGGTCTGAAAAAGCCTGGGATAAAACTGGACTTGCTGAACATAGCGAACAATGAGGACTACTGAGAACTCAAGAACAATGGCAATGGGTTTTTGATCCTACTGCATGTACTGGCTTTGTGGGAGCCTAGGCAGTTTGGATGCTCACCTTACTAGACCTGGATGGAGGTGGGCGGTCCTTGGACTTCCCACAGGGCAGGGAACCCTGATTGCTCTTCAGGCTGAGGAGGGAGGGGGACTTGATCGGGGGAGGGGGAGGGAAATGGGAGGTGGTGGCGGGGAAGAGGCAGAAATCTTAAATAAATAAATAAATGAATAAATGAATAAATAAATGAATAAATAAATAAATAAATAAATAAATGAAGGTAGGTTCTGACAGAGATGGAGAATTTGGGAAAATTTATAAAGTGAGAACAAGAGTTCTGAGAGTGAGTAGAGATTTAAGTAAACTAATCAAGTAAATAAATAAAGTAGATATATAATAGAGATATTTCCGTATTTAAAAGGTGAAAAGGGTGGGTAGATGACTGAGCCAGTGAAGTGCTTGACACAGTGTGACGAACTGAGTTTAATCCCCAGTACCCAGATAAAGATATGGCATGGTGGCATACACTCAGCTGAAGTGCTGGGGAGGCAGAGACAAAAGGATGCCTAGGGCTTGCTTCTCACCAGTTCTAGAAGACTGTCCAACTTCAAGTTCAGTGAAAGACTCTGTCTCTAAAGACAGATGAAAAATGATGGAAGAAGGCATGTCACATTGATCTCTGGTATCGGCACTAGTGTGCAGACACACACAGAAACACACACACACACTGATACACACTAAATTAAAGAAAGAAAAACAGTAAAAAAAAACAAATAACAACCAAATAAAACTTAAAAATGTTTAAGTGAATGAAGGGGAGAGCCAGCATGAAAATTAGCAAAAAGAGCCGGGTGGTGGTGACACACGCCTTTAATCCAAGCACTCGGAGGTAGAGGCAGGAGGATCTCTGTGAGTTTGAGACCAGCCTGGTCTACAAGAGCTAGTTCTAGGACAGGCTCCAAAGCTATGTAGAAACCCTGTCTCGAAAAGAAAAGAAAGAAAGAAAAATGGGAAAACATAATTAGTGAGGTAAAACCGTGGAACTAACGACAAAGTTCAGCTAGAAGAATGGAGTGTTTGCAGATGTTGCTAAGGAAAGCAGGAGGATTACCACAGTCTTAACTTCTCTCTCCCTGGAGTTGTTCCTCCTCTATCTGACTCCAACTCTCTAGGAGGATATCTTTCTCTACCTTGCTGTTGAAGGCTGCCCATCAACAAGGGTCAACCTTAGACGATAGGGTCTACTGAAACTATTTGAACTATTCAATCCTGAGCAATTTAAACCTCCTACCGTTGCTTTGTCCATAGATATATCAATAAAGGCTGTGATTGAAACTCTCTCTTCCCTACTGATCACTGCCACCTGAACAAAACTTAGTGCTTTCTCCAATCCATGGATTAGCAAAAGTGTCCTTTTATAAAACTCACGTTGAAATCTGGTCCTCAGTGCAGTGGTGTTCGGGTATGGGGACTTTGAAAGGTAACTAGGTCTTGAGGGTGACACCTCATGAATGAGATAATTACCTGTCTTGATCAAGGTTTCTATGGCTATAATAAAACATTATGACCAAAGATATCTTGGGGAAAAGGGGATTATTCAGTTCACAGATTCCAGGCCAATATGAGAAGTCAGGGCAGGAACCAGGCAGGAGCTGACAAAGGTGTCACGTTTCTTACTGGATGCAATAGCTCTGTTTTCATAGCTTGCCTTTAGACCTCTTTCCTTAGACACCCTGGACTACCTGCCTATGGGTGGGACCACCCACAATGGCTCATCGAAAAGTACTGCTTACTCATTGTTATTTTGTGACTTGTTCAAACTGCTTTCTCAGATCACCCTGGACCATTAGCACAGAAGTGGTAAGAACCACTGTGGGATTGACACCAAGCAGTAATCAAGAAAATGCTGCACAGGCTTGCCCAACAGCCAGTCTGATAAAAGCATTCAATACCATAATGTTCCATATTCCCTAATGACTTGATGCTGTGTCGAGATGGCATGAAATAAGCCAACACAGAACCCTTATGATAAAAAAGGAATAAGAACAACTAGTTACCCTCTCTACTTTTTTGTATGAGGCCACAGCCGAAAGGTGGTGTGTATGATCAATGACCATCCTGATCTTGGACTTTCCAGCCTCTAGAACTGGGAACAATAAATTTCTGCTGTACCCAGGTCTCAGTGCTAAGGTATTTTGTTATTGGGGCTTGAAGAGAATAAGACACCCTGTTACCATATATCATAGAATATGGTCCTAGCCATCTCTTAGACCAGTGGTTCTGAACCTTCCTAATACGGTAACCCTTTAATACAGTTCCTCATGTGCTGGTGACCCCCAATCATTAAATTATTCTCATTGCTACTTCATACCTGGAATTTTGAAGCTGTTATGAATCGTCATGCAAATGTCTGAGATATGGTATATCTGATATATAGTCCTTGCGAAAGGATTGTTCTACCCCAAGGGTGTCTCAACTTATTAGCAAAGAACAGTGGACTTGTTCCTTTTCTGTGTCCTTGAATGACAGACAGTGACTTAAAAAACAGAATCTGATACCTTTAAATGGATTTCGCAACGTGAAGGGTGTTGGTATTAAAATGAGTTATTTTTATCTTTATCTCCTAAGTATGCAGCTAACAAACACAGATAGCATTAATAAATGAAGATCTTCCTTCTCTCCTGTGGGCCATGACAGGAGTGTAACTGAAACTTATGGAGTTATCAATTTTGATAGGCACTGGAGAATGAGCCAATGCTTTATTGGAACTGGACACAAGCATAAAAATCTGGTTTAAATGGGCTTCCTTGCAATGTGGGAAGAGCAATAGTTTGAGTAAAGTGGTCTACGTGGACCCCAGATGGAAGAAATATTTTTGGGAGATTTGGCAAACTTTAGAAGGTGGGTCCTTTATGGAGGCAGTTGGTCACCAAGGGAATGTCCTTGGGTTATCTTGATCCTAGACTTTCTGCCCCTCTTTGTCTCACTTCCTGTTTGCCATGAAGTAGGTACAATAGGATCCGCCAAATGTTTCCTCTGCCAGGATGCTCTTCTTCACCAAGGGTCTGAAAACATGGAGCCTCTATTAAATCATGAGATAAAAGCATGTCTTTCCTCCCTTACAAGGTGTGCATCCGATACTTTGTGACAACAATGAGAAAGGCATATATTGTTTAACTTTTCATCAAACAAAAATATGTATTGTTTACCCAGTTTATAGTCAAGGAAGCCAGACTTAGTAGGGAGAAAAACAATGACATCAACAAAAAACCAAGTCTGACTCCAAAATCTATTTGATTTTAATTATCCTATAATCTCTACTAATAGTTCAAAATATAATGACTAAAGATAATGTACTTGAATTATTTGAGAGTCAAATTTAAAATCCCATACTAAATAAAAATGTTGTTTACCTAGTAACGCATAGTTAATAAATTCAATAAAGCATACTCTTGCAATGTTTGATAAAAAAAATCCCTGTTAGAAATAAGTTCCTCAGGCAATTTTCAAAATATCGGGCAATTATATAGGATTATAAAACAGTAACTATGAAAATTAAACTAGAGTAAATGCTCAATCTCTTGGTTGTTACTTGGATCCTATCCCTTTTATTCCAATGACCTCGAAATACTTAGAAGAGTTATACCAGCTACAACCAGGTCCACTTCTCTCTGAAGCAACTGAGTAGCCTCTATAAATACTATTACTTAAAAGTAGGATTTTATGCTTTAAAAAAGACCTTTTGTTATTAAAAAAGCATTTTATGGTATATTTGGCAATTATATTTGGTTCTGAGAGACTTTCATTTCAAATTTGGCAAATCATTTAGGATGAAAAACATAAGTTATAATATTACTGAACCTGTTATTATGGAAACATTTTATGATAATAGTCACCAGAATGATCTTTAAAAGTATTTTCAGCAACTTGATTTGACTTCCCCTAAAGTCACTTTTGCAAAGTGACCTGGCATTTCCAGTGATGACAAATGGTCTTGCCCTGAGACAGCAGAGCAAAATAAAGCCCCAAGGAAAAAGCACATTACATGTCTCAACATTAGTATTATCTACTTGTGGGGCCCCGTTTCTAAAAGGAATAACTGAGCTATTTTAGGAGCCGACTCACTGTGCAGTAGTTTTAATGGATTACAGTCTAGAGTTTAATTAAAATTATGGAAGTGTGCTATGGCTGGTGAATAGTGAGGTTCATCATGATTTCGTTTCGCTAGTCATCACCACCTTTATGTCCACAAAGTGGCTATTCTCACTGGATGCCACAAGTTCTCGCGAGAATCATGCAACACCCTCTTACTGGATGCCACAAGTTCTCGCGAGAATCATGCAACACCCTCTTACTGGATGCCACAAGTTCTCGCGAGAATCATGCAACACCCTCCTACTTCATCCTACATGGAAATTAAAATAACAGATAATTATGTGAGGATTGCCTCTCTTGTAGCAATTGTTTATTGAGCAGCTTCCAAATCAGAAAACAATGTTAAACGTAAACTCTAATGTGGACAACACTGGAAACATCAGCCCATTTGAAAGTCATCCTATGAAAACAGTTCAAAACATTAAGGGCACATAATCCAATTGCAGGTGAAAATTCAAGTAACGTAAACCACTCAAGTCGTAGTAAGGAAATTAAATGAGAAAATGCTCAAATTTCAAATGTTCTTGGAAGAATAGATGTTTTTCAGCTCTAGTTTAAATGCTTTCCCTGCCAAGTCCCATTACACTTAATATGCAGTCTATGTAGTGAAAAAGTGTTTTACATATGATAATTTAGAATTAGAATAATAGGAGCTGGAGAAATGATGGCACAGTACTTAAAAGTTTTGTTCTCAAAGAGGTTCTGGATTCAGTTTTCAGCACCCACATGGTGGCTAGCAACTCCCTGTCACTCCAAATCTAGGGGACCTGAAGAATTCTTCTGATCTCCAAGGGCACCAGGCAGACACACCGTATACACATATACATGCACGAGGACAAAAACATTCATTCACATAAAAATAAATAAATCTAATTTTGAAGAATTAGAATCATGAAATCAATAGGGTGAAATATCAAGGATAACAAGTAAATAGAGAAATGTGTTCCTATATTTCATTAGCATTACAAATGCACTAAACACATTTTTAAGCTTCTGGTTTTCTTAATTTTTTTTTTTTAGTGGTTAAATCATAGAGTTCAAAAGTGACACACATACATACTGTTGAACACACATGAAGAGTTCCATAGTGCCATATTGGACCCAATGACATAGGATTCCACTTGAGAACAGGAAACATTAATTTATTACCAGGAGAGATTGCAATGCATGTGTAACTGGGGTGCTATAGCAGTGCCAAAAAATGTAATCATATACCTGGCTTGATGACTTGCTAAAGGGGTGTGATCGATCGAAAGCTGTAATTAACCAGATCAACTTAAAATAATATTTAAGAATGTGATTGTCTAAAGTTCCCCATCAACTTGCCTTTTATTTTTTTGCCATAATCTCATAGCACATGGCTGTGATCTAGTATTACAATTCACTTTTCATACAAAAGCTCAGCATTTTGACTGAAGAATGCTAGGTCATGGTCCATACAGTAAGAGATGAAAGAAAATTCTCAGGGAGAATCAATACTAGAAATTTTTCTGTTTTCCCGTCATGCATAGAAAATAAGAAAGTGAAAGAATGCTGAATACCATTATGTTGCAAAGACTAATATAATATTTACCTAATTTTATTTTATTTAAATGAAACCTCATTGTTTTAGTGCTTTCTGAGAGCAATAGTCTTCCCAAGATTTTCCCTTCTCTATCGTGCATCTACTTTTGACACATTAAAATTAGTGAGTTCAAATCCTCATCTATATGAATATTTCATGTAAAAACGCTTTCTGCAAATTAGGTTTTAAATCTTTTGGACATGCATAGTCATATCAATCTTACTAAAATCCCAGTGTTTTGAAAACATTAACTGTGTAAGCAAATCTAAAAAGAGTACATCAAGATTGTAAGTCACAAAAAGGTAAAACATCTAGAAACCAAAAAAAAAAAAAAAACTGCAAAGAATACTACCAGTATTCTAATTAGATTCTATTCTCCATTTCTTCCTTATAAAGAGCATTTAGACATGTTGGAAGTCACTGAGTTTTTGCTTCTCAGCAATTAAAGATGGTTTTAAAAAAAAGACAGTTCTGATAAAAAAATTATTTTTGAGAAGCTTTGCCTTTTTGTTGAGGTATTACCACCGCACTGCTACGCTGCTCCTCCATTTATCCTTCCTTGCAATAGCTATAATGTTATGGAGGCCTAAGAGTCACTGCAAACATGAAAGGGGAAACACGGTAAAGAAAACCAAATTCATGCTAACATGAGCAACTGAAAATGGGACTGAAGTCCAGAATATTGGCAACATATGCCAGAGAGAAAAATCTATGCTGTACTATATCTTAGCCACCCACGGAAGTTGTTTGGTTATTGTTTAGTAATAAACTCCAATTTTTTCAGCAACTAATTGATTGATAATCTCAAAATATTGTGTAAAATCATTTGAGATTGAAATAAAACTATTTTATGGTTTTGACATTACTATTAAAAGTTCTTTCTAGTATCAAAGAACAGGAGTATAGAAGAAAGCTGGGGAATGAAGTAAAGACGTAAGTTTCTGTCTCACCTGGTCCCACAGTTGATCAGTTTCAAATTGTTTGGCCTATTGCTCAGGGTTATCATTAATAAGCTATTACTACTTAAATTAGCCCATACTTCTGATCTATGTTTAGCCACATGCTTAGGTACCTTTCCTCAGTGAGGCATTCTCATCTTGTTTCCTATGAGTCTGGCTTGTGCCTGCATCTCTCTCTCTTTCCTCTCCTCAGAATTCTCTAAGTCTGGTCACCCCGCCTATACTTCTTAATTACTAGCCAATCAGTGTTTTATTAAATTAATTATAAGTGACAAATCTTTGCAGTGTACAAAAGAGCATTCTCCCACAGCAAAGCAGAGAAAGGAATGTAGAAGGAACTGTTGAAATGCAGGAAGGCAAGGAGGAAAATGATAATGAGCGCACTTGATCAATGAGAAGCAACCATGATTCTGGGACTTCAGCTGATTAGGATAGGGTTAAACTCAATACATATTCACTTAAAATGTTTATTTTCAGAAACCCAGACATACAATTAGAAAGGCAACTTCAATTCAAATAAAAATGAATAGTCATTTAATATAACATGCATGTGAAACTTAGATGTTCTCAGCACATGTCTAGGGGAGGAAAAAGTAGAAACCATAATCATCAATGATATAGATTATAAAGGAGAATTACGCCACCACACATATTTGCATATTATGTACTTCTTAAATAATGTACACTCTGGGGTCACTTAATTTACATCACAGCAAATCATTTCAATACAATGAATACTGTGTGCAGTTAGGGCATTCTGTCAATCATTCAAAAATTGTGTACAGTTAGGGAATCCTGTCAATCATTCAAAAACTGTGTACAGTTAGGGCAGCTATTTCAAAATTCATGAAGTTTGTCAAATATTCATAGCAAACCAAGTGTAGAGAGCAGATAAAATAAAATAGCATGATACTAAACCTTTAAACAAAACAATGGAATCAGAAAAAGTATAGCCAGTCTTACCAATTATAATATAATTTGCCAGGTGTGGTGGAACACACCTTTAATCCCAACACGCAGGAAGCAGAGGCAGAGACAGGTAGATCTCTGATTTTGAGGCCAGCCTGATCTAGAGAGCAAGTTCTTTGAGAGCCAGGGATACATAGAAAGATGCTGTCTCTAGTTTTCTTTGAAAAAAAAAATTGATTTCCCTATGTAAGCTTAGTAAAAATGTCATTTGTTGATATAGATTATGTCTTGAAAGGACACAACAGAACATGTTTTAATTAACATTGCTTCTTATACCTGACTAAATTTATATTCTGCAGATTGCCAAGTAAGAATATCTTAAAAATTAATTGTTCCTGCTTCAGACCAGGGCAAGCTATGGAGCAATTGATCAGATTTAAATAATTGATACTGTCAAAGTGCCTCCATAGGAAATATGTTGCCCACTCCAAGGAAGTCTAACCAACAAACAAATGGGAAATGATCTGGCAGAAATGATTTTAGACACATATCCGGGAGTTAAATTGAGCAAATCTAAGCCCAAAAGAGAAATAAATACGTTGCAGGTAGGAAGCTGTCAAGATTCAAATCTTGAATCATTTTAGCTGTACTGCTGCCTTGCTTGTACTATTTAGTTCCAGTTTATAACTAAGAAAATAATTTAATTGAAAGAAATGCATCAAGTCTATAAGTAAACTATTTTACATATACAATATTACATATATTGCTTGATATTTTGGACAAAAAATGTTAAACTCAAACCCTTAATCAGTGTAGAAGAGTTTGCACACATTTGGGTGTACGATGTACAGAATGGTTTGGAAGAAAACTCTGCAAGTCACCCAATCATGTTTTTTATCACCTCTAGACATTCCTTTGAGTTTTAGAACTGCAGTTAAAACAGTTATGTGACATCTGCAAGCCGTTGCTGACAGATGTGATAAGCCTGTAAGTCATAAACTGTAGACCCAGCTGTTTTACATTTCAATGAACATTCTTTCCTAAGGTCGCATCTGAGGACTGTGATGACACACTCAGGGTTCCCAAGGCCTATAATCAATCACTAGTTCTGAACAGTTCAGGTGTGTTAATTATTCATTGATCCAAGAAAACTTAGGAAAATATTTTCTTCAACATCGTTTCTTGTCAGTTTCAAGACTTCTCATCCAATTTTCCTCTCTAATACCTTACATGAACATGAGCAAAGAAGTCAGGACCACGAGGGGTGCACCCACCCACGGAGACAGTGGGGCTGATCTATTGGGAGCTCACCAAGGCCAGCTGGACTGTGACTGAAAAAGC
>NC_022032.1:26349017-26356350 GCF_000317375.1 Microtus ochrogaster | reverse complement strand
AGAATGCCCTCCTCTATCCTGCCTAATTTTCCAAGCAATCAGAACTAGAAGAGGTTCATCTTCAGGCTACAAACACTTCTTTTATAACTTTTTTTTATTATTGAGATCATAATTTAATTGTATTTCTCTGTTTCCTTTCCTCACTCCAAACCCTCCCATATATTCACCCTAGCTCTTTCAAATACAGTCTTTTTGCATTAATTGTTGTTACTTGATTTATGTGCATACATATATATTCTTAAGTATAAGCTACTTAATCAGTATAATGTTAAGTATATATGTTTTCAGAACTGACCGTTGGTATTGGGTAACCAACTGGTGTGCTCTTCCCTGGAGAATATTATTTCTACATTCTCAGCATTCCTTAGTTGCCTGTTGTTCTTTGTATAGGTTTGAGACCTTATGGGCTTGTCCCTGTCTTCTTTGGCATGGTCCTCGTTCCGATCACTTTGGGATCGTTGTGTTGGTGATACTTTATGGGTGTATTTTCTGGTATTACTAGGACACACAGTTTCACCACACATTCCGGACCTCCTGGTTTTTGTAATCTTTCTACCCCTTCTTCCACAATGTTCCTTGTATCTTAGCTGTGGGAATGTTTTGTAGATGTATCCATTGGGACTGGGCTCCACACTCTGCGTTTTGATTGGTTGTGGTTTTCTGTAGCAGTCTTCATCTGTCACAAAGATATTTCTTGACCATAAAGTCTTCCAAATGAGAGAGGCAACCAACAATTTTACCCAGTGATGATTTTTGAGTCATAAAATCAATGGCCAACATGACAAAATAATCCTAAGGTTGCAAGAGTAGTGGCATGTACAACTCAGTGATAACCAATTACTCTCTAATTGGACTTAAGACCTAGTCAACAAGAGGAAATCATGCCTGATACTGGAAACCTAGTTAATTACTTAGTGCTAATGAAGTCGTAGATATTGGAGGAAAATCTATAACCACTAATTTCCTAAACCAGCATCATCCCTAATAATGTAAATATTTAGCCTGATACTCAAAGATAAGTGTAATCCTCACTCCCCATCAAGGAAACAGAATGAACAATGAATATATGGCATTACCAAAACATACGACCTTTATTTGTTTGAAATTCACTCTTGAGTAAGACATCTTAAAGCATGCATAAAACAGAACTATAACATTTTTAAAGTGTCCATCAGCCGAATCTAGAAATTAAATTACAAAGATAAAAGTTATTCTAATTTTAAGGGTCAGTACATGTGCAAATTCAGAAATTTAATCCTTCATCAAAGGTTTATGTAGTAATTATGAAAGTCTTGGTCCACCTAAATGTAAAAATTTTAATTTTCTTTTGACATACAGAACAATCTGGAATTGTAAAACATGTTCTGCTTCGCAAGAAAGAAAATAAGGAAACAAGAAGAAAATAGTTCCTTTAGCAGAAAAGCGATTTAAAAAAAAAAAAGCAGATAAACCCTAATGCATTTTATCAACTAACCTCTGGCAGTACTTGTTACAAGTTACTCTGGGTTCCATGACCTAAATTAATTAGGTTTCAGCTATGAAAAGTTGCAATTATTTCTTTGAATTGCACAAACAAATTGAATCAGAGCTGACAGAGCTATGGCATAAAACACAACATATGATCAATTCTATGAGGAGAAAAAAAAAACCAACACAGTCATGTGTTGTGAGCTCATAATTGAGAATAACAGAGGATTATTTATTTAGGGGTAGACTCACAAATCACAATCCTTTGCTGGAACGAAGAACAGCAACCAAATACTACAGTTGGAAAAGAGATCAGAAGTGTGCTTTACATCGGCACAGATAGTTTAAGAGGCCCCACCCAAGTGGGCCGGTAACTTAAAGCTGGTAGGAATTCCTACAGCACTATATCTTTGAGTATCAAACGGCACATTGTCCAATAGGATACCTTGCTTTACGGTCAAACAGTATACTCTAATTTCAACTTTCTCACAAAGATCCTGGCACGGTGACATATTTTTTCCTACTTCACATAGAAAAGGACAATTTATTGTCAATTAAAAAACACAGGACCTAGAGTATAGTGAAGTTCTCATGGGAAAAATATCAATTAAAATGGTAACAGCTGTCTGGTGTGATGGCACACCTTTAATCTTAGCACTTTGGGAAGCAGAGGCAGGAGGATCTCTATGACTTCTAGGCCAGCCTGGTCTACAAACTGAGTACCAGGAAAGCTAGGACTATTACACAGAGAAATCCGTTTCAAAAATATTCATATAAATATGTTTATGTATATAAGATGTTATATATATATATATATGAACTTCAGTGTTCTAAGGTAAAATCATGCAGTTTCAGATACAGGTACGTCCTTGATTTGGAGTGAAATCCATAACCACTATATTGAAATAAGAAATTTTGGTGACCTTTTATTAAAGAATTAAAGATTTTTTTCATATTTTATTTTACTTTTTTTTGTTTTTTTGAGACAAACTTTTTCTGTAGCTTTGGAGCCTGTCCTGAAACTAGCTTTGTAGACCAGGCTGGTCTCAAACTCATAGAGATCCGCCTGCCCCTGCCTCCCAAGTGCTGGGATTAAAGTTGTATGCCACCACTGCTTGAAGAATTAAATATTTGTAAAAAGTGCCCTTATGTAGAACTCATAATTCAGATTAACGGCAATTGGGACCTTGGCATTTTACTGAGATATTTATTAAAACTCACCTATTGCTTTCACTAAGCAAAAATCTACTTTTTATACACGATACACAATAGTTCCAATAAAATGTATAGTTCATTTCGATATCAAAATTTAACTTGAATGCATAAAAATTTTAGTTGGTAAGGTATTTTAAGTCACGTTGGGAATTAAATTATATTTATCTGCTTAATTTAAATTTCGATTGGTCTGTGAAGATCCTATGAAGCTGTGCAACCACAATGGAATAAGTGTAGCTATTAACTGAGGCACATCAGGCATATACTCACTACAGTGCGTACATTTCACAGTGGTATCATAAAATCTCCATCAAGAGCAGATTCAGTACTAATAAAAATGGCACAGGAGAGCCAAAATCGAATTTTAGAGGGTGTCAGCTGAAGAAGGATTGGGGAGATTTGAAGTATGTCCTTGTGTGAGTCTGCTTTCCACAGGCTGACAAAGTACTCAACACTTCGAGTATAAAAGCGTTATTTGAACTCACGGTTTTCAGGTTTCGGTATATGATCACTTGGCTCTGTCATTTTGGCATGTGATAAAAACAGAGTATCATGGTGGGTGGTAGAGAGTAGTAAAACCTCTGGAGAACTGGAAGTGGGGAGATTCTAATATCTCTAAGGGAATGGCCGTAGTAACTGAACTTGAGTCATTTTCATTAGACCTTAAATCCTAAACGTTTCACTTCTTCCCAGCAGCACTCACTACAGGCTGGCAACCAAACCAGAACAGAGGTAGAATAATGAAAGAAAAGGAGGAGGAAGGGCAATGAATCAAAATGGAGTCACTTCAGTGTAAAATGTAGCATTCACAGAAACAACACTCCTTTGTTATGACTGTGGTGGTGGTGGTATAAATGGCCTCCATTGGCTTATAAATTTGATACTTCGTCCCTGGTTGATGGAATTGCTTGGGAAGAATTATCACGTGCGGGCCTGTTGGAGGTGCTGTGCTAGGAGACTAGGCTTTGAGGTTTCAAAAGACTCCTGCCTACTCAGTGTTTCTCTCTCTGCCTAGTGGTTGTGGATCAAGATGTGAGCTCTCAGTCATTCCTTTACTCCTTCATCAAGGATTCTCATCTTCGAAATTGTAAGCTAAATTAAATGCTTTCTTTTATGAATTGCCTGGATCATGGAGTTTACTACAGCAACAGAAAAGTAACTAAGAATGCGAACAGTCAAATGAGTTTGGAGCCAATCGTTTATATTGATCGTAGATCTTAAATTTCTTGTAATTAGCTCACTGTCATGTTTCACCATGACTCAGTAACATAGTGATGCTCTACTCACGGAGATAACCACAAGCTTGTATTTTCTAGATTAGAATTCATCTCCACCACATCAGGTATCATTACTGGCAAAGTTAAGAGGGGAAAATCTTATATTAAAATCTATGATTTCATTATTTGCTTAATTTGTGTATCTAAAGCTTAGACATCCTGGTTTTAAGCGTGATTATCATGACTTATGGGTGATTTTGGCCCAAAATTGTAGTTTAGCATGGATAACCACCAAAAAAATTGAAGAAAGTCAGGAGACTCAAAGAGAACAAGCAATGAATCATTTTCCTCTCAAAACTAAAATTTGGCTTCGAGGCAAAAGGATTGGCTTGTTTTCCTAGGATGTCATTAATGTCACGACCTATAAGCAAACATGAATCTAAGTAAGGATTCCATTTTCAAAACAGAAACTTGGAAGAGGGATTTAAAAGGAATAAAGTAACTAAATACAACAGACACAAATAAAGAAAAAGAATTAAAAATATTCTATTTAGGCAATGATACTGTAGTAAAGTAACCCATGGTGGTTTCAAACAAGCCCACATCTGGTCCTTGATATTAACTGGCTACTTCCAAGATTTTTTTCTTTTTTGAGCGAGCGGAAATAGCAATGCATTTTACAGATTATAGGAATTCAATTACGAGACACAAGGCAGCTGTGGGGCCACTCGTGTTAAAAGAAAACGAAAACATTTTATTTAAGATTCCAATATGATGTAATTTGTCAAATGTATACACGCAGTGGGGAAA
The DNA here is from genome assembly GCF_000317375.1 of Microtus ochrogaster. NCBI lineage: Eukaryota > Metazoa > Chordata > Mammalia > Rodentia > Cricetidae > Microtus > Microtus ochrogaster. The sequence continues at coordinate 26,351,641 of NC_022032.1, read as the reverse complement.
GACCGAACTCATGTGTAAAGAAAAAAAATGAGAAAAAAAGACATTTTCTTGGTGAAAGGCTGCTACCAACACACCTTCTTTAGTTTGGTAACTATGTTTGCCATTTCTGAAAAGGTGGCACACATTTCACACTACTTGTTGAGGGAGTAGCTCCCTATATGCCTAGTCAGTTCCCTCAAGGGTGACTGATGTGCTGTTTGTCTCTGCATGGCACACACCAATGCACTCATTTGCTCTGTTTTGCTTCCTTTTGTTTTGAACTCTGCATGTAAGATAATATTAAGCAAACAATATTATTTTTAATTGTGATTTGCCCAAAAAAAGCAAAATAAAAATAACATCAGTGGAAGCCCTGTCCTGAAAAAAAAAAAAAAAAGCTCCGCAGTGTTTAAGAAAAATAGTCTAATAGTCTATAAATGAAAAAAGTCAATACAAGAAATTATTTTATGTAAAAGTCTAAATCTGAATGCTGTGAAACTTCCATATAAGTGCTTTGTTCAGATGAAATTCTAATCTTTAAATTAAAATTCAAAATTATTTTTTTAAAAAGATGATACCAGTATGCTTGTAGACAAACGTATGGATAATGAATTGTCCATGTGCATATCTATTTATGTGCTGGATGGTTACTGTGTTCTGTTGGGAAGTATGATTGATAGCTGATTGAAAGTCCTAAAACATGGGGATCCTAAGAAATTGACTAGACTCAAGATGATATCTAGAGCTTAGAATTGTGCATTCTTCTTTCTTGTGACCCTTTTTCTCTTTGTTGTAACATACATATATGTTTATATATACATATTTATTTCTAAATACATAGATATGACCTTCTTAGTCTGTATGTGACTTGTATGCACATGTTTTCATGGCTGATCATTTGCGTTGTAAAACCAATTGATGTCTTTTTTTTTTAATTCCTTTTTTTTTCCTGACCACTCATGTTCCTCAATGCTCAGCAACACATGGCATTGAACACAAGGGAATCCTGCAGTTGATAGCATTGACTGATGACCTAATAGAATGGTCAAATGAAACCAACTATGGTAGAGTGAGGGCATTCAAATCACCCAGGTAAACCAGAAGTGTCTATTCCAAGATTCATCTAATGGACAACAGACATGGTACATCCCGTACCAGCTGCCATACAGGAAGACAATCGCAAAGAAGCAAGGAAAGCTCACTTTTCCTAGCAAATCCACAGAAGCTTAGCTGTTGCATGTAACTTTCATTGAGTTTTCTTCATAGTTCTTCAGTGAAATGCTTTTTAATATTTTAGGCATACACACTAACTTAATTTTAGATTTATATATTTGTCAACATAATTTTGCTGAGATTTTCAGATGTTCACACATTGAAGTACCATATTCTTGTATTTTTAATTAGCATATTCTGTTCAAGACTGTTTTTTAGATTTGTTTTCTTCTTCAGACAGGTTACGGTTGTGGTGTTTGGTGTTCTTGTAGGAATCCTAAAAGTGAGAGAGGGTGCTGTTGTCTCTGACTCTTTCGTCTGCTTTTGGGACCCTCTTTCTCCTTTTCCAGCCTTAATATGAGGGGATGTGCCCAGTCTTATTGAACTTGATATCCAGATTTAGTTGCTATTTCTGAGAAACCTGCCCTTTTCTGAAGGGAACTGGAGGAGGAGTGGATGGGGTGAGGGTGGGGGAAAGAGAATGGGAGAAGAAGAGGGAGAATTGTGGTCACGATGTAAAATATGAGCGAAGAATAAACAAAAACTAGTAAACAAATGCATGGGGATTGAACAAATACAAATATATTTAAAATGTTTAAATATTTTTCTAAAGGGCCAGGGCTGTCACTTTCAAGGACAGACAAAACTCAGGACCCAAAACAGGTGAAAACGTGTTACAAGTACTACATGTGGGGCTTTAGCCCAAACAATTAACACTCTCCGTACATAACTTCTTAGAAATTATGACAATTTATAATACATTATTGTCAATAAATTTCTTTTTAATGTCCTAGATAATCAGAATTACTCCGTATGCTCGTGACATAATCTATGCTTTGATTTTTTTCCCCTTAGTCATGAAGCCAAACCATCACATTATAGAACGCTAACCACAGAGGCCAGTCATAGTGTTAATCCATCCCTCTAGCCATTACTTAGCTCTCTACTCTTGAAGCCTCAATGATATAGTGGGAAACTTTGCTTTTATCTTCATCTTACTTGTAAAGAAGCTAACCTGTGTTGTCCTAGGCACAGTAGGAGGCACTGGCAGGGTATGAATGTGGATAGCCACAATAAGGATTCAGGAATTGCCACAATGCCTCCACCCCTCTCCACTGTTTAATTTTCTGTTCTAACAGTTCTACTCTTGGCTGTTATGTGACTGCAACAAGTTGCAAACAATCAGCATGACTTCTAGACACTGTTCTTGAAAGTTCAAAGGAATTTACAAAGGTTCTGCCATCAGAGGAAAAAAGCAAGTTCGGGTCCAGCTTTCACCACTTAAGACCATATACTTTGTGTGAAAGAAAAAGGGTCATTTAGAAATCAAGATATGTCGGGGGGCGGGGTGGTGGTGGCTTAAGCCCTTAATTCCAGCACTGGGAATGCAGAGGCAAGCAGTATCTGTGAATTCGAGGCCATCCTGGTCAAGA
>NC_022032.1:26347000-26348696 GCF_000317375.1 Microtus ochrogaster | reverse complement strand
TCTACTGAACACTTGTAGATGACACATACCCGATCTTTCCAACCTCTCAGGGCAATGTTCATACAAGGAAACAGTAAAACAATGAGACTTCATCATACAAAAAAGTATTTTTATGTAAAATCATACAAAAGAACATTTGCCCTGAGTGCTCAATAAAACCAACTAATTGAACACAGTCTCTGTTTGCATAAACTACAAACTCTGAAAAAGCAATAGGAATTGAACATTTACGTTGCAGGAGAACCAATTTCAAGCCTAAAGTGTTTTGTTGTAAACTTTAGAATTTAAATATAAATCAAACTCATTATCAACTTTGAATTGTTATTCAAAGTTCTTTGCGGAATCCATTTTTCATCTGTCTTGCAATTATTGAAGACCAATGTTTTTAAAGTTCCCTTTCATTTATCCATTGCTTTTGACTTTAGCATTTTGCATGCTTTACTTAATCTAACTTCCACATGTACTCTGCTCGGATATCTCGGAAATATAATGTCACATTCTCCCAGGCCTAACTTTTCCTACCAGTGAAAGATTCCTTTTTATTTAACCTGACAGCTCCAATTATCAACAGTACCTTAAATCCCAAAGAACATAAAAATGAACCTGTACTTATGTAGCAAAAGGTCAGTTCAGCTTATAACAAGAATGTATATCCTCCAGTAATAAAGCAATCTATAAAAGATGACAGAATACATGCCTGGAAGTTGGAGAAGGGATGGGTCTCTTGTTAACTCTGATTGGTTCTTTCTGAACCCTCTGATTGGTGAAGGCTTTTTAGACGTGAAAAGCCCCCCCCCCATTTTTTTCACAAAATCATATTGCAAATTCAGAAAACCTATTAGAAATTCTTGCAAAGGCCTTGGCTAAGCAATTGTTTTTTTCAATATTTGGCAGCCAGGACATTTATGTCGTAGACATTGTGGCAAAAGCCTGTAATCCTATCACTCTGGGATTAAAAGAGAATTCCTCACCCCAGATTGGTTAGAGTTCAAGAGTAACCTAGGCTACGTGAAACCCTGATCCAGGATATTGTCCATCTATGATCTACTTTTAGTCAAAGGTGTGGCAAATGGTAAAGGCTAGAAGGTTCCTGCTCATTCATAAGTAAATGTAACTAGTTTACCCTAACGGCTGTAATATGATTTCCTCTGTGTTCTTGCACAATGATAAAATCAGCAGAAAAAGTGCAGAAGGATTCTGAAAGGAAATAAAAGCATGGAGTCTTTCTTGGAGCTGGAGAGATGCCTCAGAGGCTAAGAGCACTGGCTGTTCTTCTAGAAGTCCAGAGTTCAATTCCCAGCAACCACATGGTAGCTTACAACCATCTATAATGGGATCTGCAGGCATACATGCATATAGAACACTTACATTTAAAACAAACATTAAAAAAAAAAGCATGAGTCTTCACAGCCCAGATGGTTGGTGAAACCATTATTCTAAGATAAATGTTGTAAAGGTTCACTTTTTTTTTCATGGTAGAATGTTGTTTAATAGGTAAAAATATTAATGTTGGAGTTTTAATAATCAAAAAATAATTGTTGTAACAATTATACAGTGTAATTATTTTCTACTTTATCATGAACGGCTTTTTTAATCCTTCCATGAGTTAGAGCATTTTATAATGCAGGTTCTAGTATATTCTTCTTTTCTACTGGATATGCCACTTACTATTCACTTTTCTGTTGAATCTGTTAGA
>NC_022032.1:26334827-26346704 GCF_000317375.1 Microtus ochrogaster | reverse complement strand
GGCTGTCAGTAAAACGCTTGTTGTGAAGGCCTAAGGATCTGATTTTGAACCAGAGTACACACATAAGCCTGCCACACATATACACAACATCAACACCATCTCAGACCCTAAGACTAAAGACTGATATTATTCCTGGTTCAGTAACTTATGTCTTACACTTATCATCCTTAATATAACATGGCATCCATCTATGGAGATGAAGTGAAAAACAAAATGACATCAGATTATGAGTCTAGAGTGACGAAGAGGATGCACAAAGGTTCTCAGGGTGGTGAGGACCATTATTATTCCCTCTTAGTCTCAGTGTTTAGGGAATAGCTGGTATCTAGAGGATGGAGTGTTGTGCAGCAGCTAGGGCAATACCAGCACTGGCTCTGAAAGAATCTGACATCCCCCACATGCCCATCCCCTTGTCCGCAAAACCCCAGTTTCAGCTGAGCCAAGCATCCAGGCTTCAAACAAGGTGACTATATATCTTGCAAGAGCTACAGCCCCCAAATCTATGATCCCAAGCTTTCAAATCGGTGTAGGATTGGAACAAAGACTACAGACCTAAAGAGGAAGCACTGCAGTCAGAAACTGTTTGCTGAGTCAGTTTTTATCGAGTGACATGAAAAAAAATGGTTACTAGGAAATCATAGTTGAGAATAAATATAAAGAAGTAAAGCCAAAGAAAGGTGAATTGAGCGTTTTGGATACAAATCCACATGTATCCAGCATTTTCAGAACACAGTTCAAGAACAGAGTCAGAGGGAGATTTCTGAGTGCTTGCGAGAAAACTCCAAGAAAACAAGACAAGAGTCTTGTGACCTCAGTTTCTTCAAAAACATGGAATTTTTCTCGGAATATATTTTTCTGCTTCTCTCAGGTGTAGTGGAGAGGAGTGAGTTTATTTCAGATTATTGACTACAAACGGCTAGTGTCATTTGTTTATATGCCTGTATGGAAAACACGTTTTTGCCATGTGCAGCTTGCCTGTCACGTGCGGTTTGCCCTTGTGACTGTCCACTTTACTTGTGTGACTCCTCTTAACCGTCAGAGGGTAAACTGTCTGATGCTCTGTATAAAGTTGGCTACTGCATGAAACTTCAGTTACCCTCTTTGGGCCCATTCTCCCAGGTCCCACCACCGTCAGAGCAGTAAACACAGCGTAGCAAAAACCAGAGAGAAGAATGAGAAAAACACATTATTATACTTTGAGCAAAACCAAGCTGTATGACTCTATGTCTATCCTTAGATAGTAGCTAATTCAGAAAAGCAAACAACAATCCAATGCTTCCCTTAGACAAAACTCTGCCTTCCTCAGAAGAGGCATCTAAGAAGTCAAATTGAAGCCTCTAACAGAAGTTGAGGTGAAATGAAGTAAGGAGAAGTTAACAGCACCTTATTCCTAATCTTAGAATTCTGATATTGTGGAAGGGGGGAGGTTCCTACCAAGAAGTTTATAGATAGGAGAACAGAGAAACACAGACAAGGTTGGAACTAAATGATGACACATCATCGCTATATTAACTGTTTTACTTGAATAAAATTATGTTTTTATGTGTTAAATACAAGCTAATATATCTTAACTTTTCACAGAGATTGTAGAAACAACTGTCACAACTTTATCACACACCTTAAGTCCTACTGACCCAAGACAGTCACTTCCCTTTAAAACAGAGGCTCTCAATCTATGGGGCGCAATGCCTTTGGGAGTTGCATATCAGATATCTTGAAAAACAGTAACAAAATTACAGTTATGATGTAGCAATGAAATAATTTTATGGTTGGGGGCAATCATAACAGGAGGAACTGTATTAAAGAGTCTGAGTATTAGGAAGGTTGAGAACCACTGATGTAATAGCTTACTTTGAGGTTTATTTTGCTTTTCCAAATAAGTCTTATTCCTGCTAGTACCTTAAGTGATCTGTGGAATTATACTGCTACCCATGTTCTTCTATGAAATAGCCTAATTCTACAAGTGGAAAACAATATTGTCCTATGACTAAAATATTGAGGTCAGGGCTAATTTCTCCTGCTCCTTCAACTTTCACAGTAATCAATCCCCAGAATGACGGGTCCATCCGCTGGGGACAGCTCCTTCATCATGTCCTTCTTGTCTCTCTCTGCCCTGCTGGGGCTGTGCATGACTCTCCATCTGAAGTATCTCTTTGACTTCTTAATTAGACACCCTCCATTAATCTTTATGACTTTTATCCAGTCTTAGGATTGATTTCAATGGTCTGCTTATTATTTGCTGAGATCATAACTAACCCTTCCCCCATGACTCACAGTGTTAAGTCAAAACCCTGAAGGCTGAGTGGTGAAACAAACCGAGCAGAATTCTGGCTATCTAAACATACTGATACTCAGGAGAACTCACTGTTATCTATATAACACCCCAGCTCCAAACTGCCCTATTTGCTTTCTCATGTCCCCATGCTATCCTGTACAGCAAGTATAATTCTGGTGTTGATCAATTCATCTATTAAAAATGAACAATCCAATTACAACCAAAGCTCTTCTCTGAGATCAAAGATTCTAGATCAAATAACCCCACAGATAAGTCTCTCCCAAACTTCAGAACATATACAACGCTAATTTCATAATTATAGATCATAATAATAGATAAATTTCATAATAGATAAACATTTCATAATTTTAATTTTATGAAAATAGATAATAATTTACCTTGATATTTTCATCTCAATGGTACACTACTTAAAAAAAAATAGAAAAGGGCCATGTCTTTCAAGATGACTTCTGCCTGACATATTTCACAAATTGAAATGATGGATTAAATGATGATCATGATAAAAATCTAATGAACTTAATCATCCATATGCAGCATGTAATACTTTTATTGAGAATAGAAATGACTTGGGATATTATTTCAAATGTGTATTCCTAACGAAAGCCGAAAGATTTACTTGGTATCAGGTTAAAAAAGAAAACAAAGACCCCCTAGGGAAATCTGGTGCAGGCACACATATGGTACCTTGAAAAACACTGCCATTGATTTGGTTGACAGAATAAATAATAAGCTAAAACACACAAAAGTATATAAACCTATTAAAAATTGATAAAACCTGATCTATTGTAAACGAAAGTAAGTAAAGACATACATATTTGCATACCCTTTTCCAAAAATAAATTAGGAAAACATGAAATTTGGGGGAGGAGAGTTCTGGAAAGATTTGGAATGGCAAAGTGGAGGAAGGATATAAGCAAAATTAATTGTACCCATGAATAAAAAAAAACTCAAAGAAAAAATAAAAACATTGTATTTAAAGTTCGATAGCTACCCAAAAAGATAAATATGATCAATGACTTGCTCAGCTATGATTGGGGAATCTTCTTCCTGCAGCAGATGGGAGAAAATGCAGTCCCAACAGCCAGACATCATGTAGAGAGTGAGAGACCTTGGAACAGTTGGCTGTAACTGGGAGTCTCTATCAAATACCTTCTCACAGTGGTCAGGGAACACTGCAGAAGAGGCAGAAAGATTGTAGGAACCAGAGGGAATGGAGGACGCCAAGGGCCTTGGTTGTCCCTAAATCAAAAATGATCAAAATACATATGAACTCACAGAGACTGAGGAAGACACATGGCTCTTTACCAGATGGAGTCTTAGACCTGAAAGGAGAAATGAACACATGGCTCCATCCCTAACCCAGAAAAAACAAACTACAATTAAGTGTAGGCTGCATGCCCAGCAGTGCATGGCTAACAGAAAATGAATTCAGTGGCATCCTTGGAGGCCCTTGTCTCATAATGTCCTGTCAAGTCTTTCCCTTTTCCTTCTTTTTTTTTTTAAATTTATTTATTTCTTGTGCCTTCTCTTGGGTTCTTTTCCTTCTGTTTGTTTGTTTGTTTGATTTTGTTTTTTTGGGGGGGGATTTGTTTGTTTGTTTGTTTGGTTGGTTGGTTGGTTTTTCAAGATAGAGTTTCTCTATGTAGCCCGACTGTCCTGGAAGTAACTCTTGTAGACCAGGCTGACCTCAAACTCACACAGATCCACCTGCCTCTGCCTCCCGAGTGATGAGATTAAAGATACGTGTCACAACCAACAAGCTCATTTTTTGTTTTATATATTATATTTCGATGATTATCAGCTCATAAAAACCTTTTGTTTTTAAATAAGAGACAAAAGATGGAAGTGGAAGTAATTGGAAGGGAGACTGCAATCAGGATAGAATATGTAAGAAAAGAATATGCTTTCGATAAAAGAAAAAACTTTCATAGTTATAGTATATATGACGTAAGTCTTCCTTCTGGTTTACTTTTTGTCATAATCCAATGTCTTACTTAAAGCTAAATTCCTCAATTCCAACTCACCAGAGTATGCTCCATGCAGACTTGGAATGCAAATTATTAGCTACAGCAATCAGGTGCTTTCTCCAAGATCAACAATAGCCATTTGTTTGATAACAAGTCTGGAATATTTCTTTTTATGCCCACAGTATCCTGTTGCTTTAGTTTTCTAACACTGTCCTGTTTGCATTAACACCCTTCAGAAAATGATTTAGGACTTTTCATTACATCATACAACCATGAAAAAAAAAACATGAGAAAGAGGGACCTACTTTCAATTATCTGCATAGCCTTGGATGCCACAAGGGAAGGCTGGATGCCCAGCTCTCTTCATAGCTTATTAGCTTTTCTATATTTGTGAATTTAAAAAAGTGACACAGGTAGCTATGCATTAACAAAACTTTGTACGAGTTAATACTATGTATAATTGACACCTTGTTTTTATCTTGGGGTTTTAGGAAACTTACAACGGGTGTCCTTCAGGGTCTCCACTGCTTAAAGGGAACTGAGGTGCTTGGAAAGGCCACTAGGGAGAGACATGGAGTCTTTTACACCAGTGCTTGGCTCACTGTGTATACTGGAAAATAGGCTGTCAAGGTCCTCTTCACCCACTAGGGAACAGCTAAGTACACAGGTACACTGCCCATGAAACTCAAAGACACAAAATAAAGTGTCCTCCTACAGATGAAAAAAAAAATGTATTCCATATCAAATATCAGTGCTTGTTCACCATACAGAATTTAAGAGGTGATTAAATACAAAAAGAGACTTTTGCAAACAAAATACATAGAATTTCAGAGAAAAAGAGAGATTTAAGGCATGCAAATGACAATAGCCTTGAAAATTAAAAATGAAGGAACTTTTTTTTTTTTTTATCTTGCAACTCTCTACCTTTCTGGAACACACACCTGAGCGCTCAGACATACACACACACATTTGTGCTTTGGTACAGTCACTCAGGACTGACTCGGTGGTAACTGCCTATTGTGTAAACTATTGGCTTATCAGAAATTGTTTCTCATTTTACTCAGTGCTAAACACTTCCCTACGGTAAATCAAAGCCAGTTATCAGAGGCAATGGAGATGCTGTCTGAGTCAGTCATACCTATGAAGGTTGAAGAGTCGGAAAGTGAATGGGTCTGGCAAAACTGAAGGGCTCAAATTACAAGAAGCAGTATTAGGTTCAGAGCTTGATTTCGGTGGTATTTTGAACAATAATTTTCTCACCCCTATAGTTACACTAATAAGTTTACATTGAGAGTTACGATTCTCATAATGAACTACAAATTCTGATACTTTTCCCAAATGTAAACACAATGGTAGTTGGCTTGAGTCTTGTCCGTATCTAAGCGTAGTCTCAGACAAAACCCAGGGAGGGTGATTTGATCTCTGCACATTCCGTATGAGTTCCCCAATAAAGTCAGCTGAAAGTTGAGAGGAACACACCCCTTGCCTGTTTCCCACTTGCAGACGGCTACAGTAAAACCACTTCAGTCTGCTCCCAGCCAGAGGGGCTTCGCGGTGCAAACTTCTTCAGGAGCTCAAAACTTTAAGATTTACAGATATTCCTTAGAAGGTCCCAGGGAGAAATACACAAGAACAAGGTAAGATAACTTCTTTTGAGAATCAGAATGTCTTCCAAAGTGCCTTAACATGTTTAGGAAAGGGACTTAAAAAAAAAAAAAACTTAAAAACAAAATAAAACACATTGACTCTTCAGTGTTTACTATAACATAGCCAGAGTTTAGAAACGCAGTTGATAAGGCTGGGGAAAAGTCTCTCTTGACAATGATTTAATAGATTCCAATCTCTGTTACATCTTTGATTTGAGCAAGTTCAAGTTAATCCTAAAATCTAAAACCGCCAAGCCTAGTTACTAAATTTACTTCCACTTTTTCCAAACTAGTTCCCAGTGCCCGGGGCTCCTGCTGTAAACACTCCAGGGCCAGAGAGCTAAGTTGTCTAACCAAGCATCACAGAAGCTCTTTGGAGTCCAAAGAACCAGCCAGGAAAAGAAAAGAACATTTCCCTACAGCAATGAAATTCTCTCTGGAGCCTTGCCATGGGGACAGGGTGCAAGCTCTCCTGTTGGCACCAGGATACCACTCTGAAAGAGAATGCTCCATCTGTGTCACAGGACACCTTTTTGGGCCCCTTCACTCCTCTAAGTTGCTTTCCTTTCTAGTAAAATCTTTCCCCCGGAAAAAGAAGGAGAAACTTTGCTCCAAAGAAGCGTGCACCAATCTCTCACTTTGGATCCAAAGGTTAAATAAATAATTATGCGCACACTCTCCACTGCAGGTTCTCTGTGCACCCAGCAAAGCCAAGCCCACAGTCCAGGACTGGGAGCTGAGGAGTCTCAGCCCAGCCCGGCGGGGTCCGCGCACCTACCTTGACCTCGCCCCCGTCGGGCTCCGCTTCCGAGAAGCCCAGTCCCGACTCGAAAGCGGCGGCGGTGGCGGGCGCCTCGCGGGGACCCGGGATCAGCGCAGCGGCGAGCAGGGAACACGCCAGAGCCAAGAAGCCCAGCAAGTGCATGGTGGAAGGACCGGGAGCGGGGAGGCCGGTCCGCTGGCAGGCGCAGGCTGGGGCGCGAGGCTGAGGTCCTGTCCTCGTCCCAGTCCCACGGTTTCCTTCGGGGGACCCCCCTGGGTGAGCGGATCCCGGGGACTCCGCAGCTCCCAACTTTTGCCCTCCGATATGGCAGCCCGCGCCTGGGAGAGGCGCCGGGTGTCAGGTACGAGGCTCACAGGAAACCGGACATCCGAGCTGCCCTCGGTGGCGGCCCGCGAGGTGAAGCGAGGGCGCCGGGGGCCGGCTCCGCCGCCCGCCGATCGCGGTTTTGTTTTGGCGTTTTGCAAAGAAGGGGAGGGGGGTTGGTTAAGCCCAGCCACCCCGAGATGTTCCACTGGTCCCGAGGAGCCCGTGGGTCCCTCGTCCCCCTCCTCCCTCCCCTCGCCCGAAGTGAAAGGAGCCGGGGCCGCGGGAGCCGCGGGAGAGGCGGTGGCGGCGGCGGAGTCGGGGGGCGGGAGGAGGGCGGCGGGGCGCCCGGCGGCGGCGAGGCCGGCGAGCTCCCGGGCGCTCGAGCCTCCTGCGCGCGCGGGGCCGAGCGGTGGCGGCGGCGGGCGCAGGGGCAGGGCATGACTGATGCGCCCTCTGCCTGCGCTTATGTGAGAGAAAGCGGCCGAGGGAGGGAGCGTGCCGAGCCCCGTCTGCCCTCCCCTCTCTTTCCCTCGGAAGCTCGCTCCCTCCAGCCTCATGCTTTCCTCCAGCCCCACCTCCATCCTCTTCTTGCTTTCCCGTTCTCTCCCCTTCTCTCTGGACTCTCCTGGGAGGGGGCGGCCGGAGGCTCAGGTTAAGTCTGGGGACTGGAGCCCTATCCTCATGATCAGTTTTAGAGGCCACATGACTGAGCTCAACTACTAAAAAGATAGGGGTAGGAGTTTTTATTTGGGGGGAGGGGGGCGAGACTACAATGGGTAAGGGGTGATACATGCTTTGACCCGTGAGGTCAAGTCTTTATGCATTCTATGTCGTTAGAGTCCCCACGAAGTTTACAATCAGTCTAAAAGTTCCAAAACTCTAAAGTCATCATGGCAGAGAACTTTGGGGCCATGGAATAAGAAGTCTCTCGTCACCACCACCACCACCACCTCCACTGTTTTCTTTGTTGCTTGAAGTAAGAATGCGGGATTTCTTAGAATACAGGGCAGTCTGCTGAGATAGTTCCAAGATTAGTGATCTTCAGAAAGTCCCATACGTATACCAGCTTGGTAGACGAGCCAGTTTTCCAGGACACTTAAAGAGGCACACCCCAAAAAGTTTCTGCAAGACATACCTTCCATTTATAAGAGAAAGTCGATGAGGATTGACAATTTCTATGCTGAAAGAGCCATCTGCCGTGGTGCCTTTGTCTTTTGGAAAAGCACCCAGGGACTGTGTTGTGTTACTGGAGACTGTAGTGGCTTTCCTTCTTGGGGCTGGTGGGCATGTTACAGAAGGTCCAGTTAAGCAGTTTCAACTGAGTTCAAAACATAAAGGGTCTTGTTCATTTAATAAGAAAAACTATATTAAGTACACTAACGTATAAAATTGAGGAAAGACATTTTTGTGTGATTCAAATCCTAAAATATGAAGATCTCCTTACCCAACACTTACACAAACGCTCAAGTACCCCTACAAACAGGGAACACTCCGTGGTTTGCCTGAGCGTGTTCCCTTTACTGAGGACCAATGTTTTTGAAGTTTCCTTCCTTCTATCCATTGCTTTTGACTTTGGCATTCTGCACACTTCATCTAATCTAACTTCCACGTGTACTCTGCTCGGATATTTTGGAAATATACGTCACATTCTCCCAGGCCTACCTTTTCCTACCAGTGAAAGATTCCTTTTTATTTAACCTGACAGCTCCAATTATCCTCATCCATCATGCTAAGTTTATGTTCATAAAGTACGCTGTTCAGAACATGGCTCCATACTTAAACTCCTCCATTGAAGCATGCAAGAAAAGGGTCTTCCTTGTCCCAAGCATAAGCACTTGTTGACATAGCCTTGGACCAAGTTTACTTTCTGGCAGCCAAACCCAACTCTTGATGCAATGGACGCTTAAAGTTGACCAGATTTCTCAAGAAATCTGCATGCATAGTGCTATTTAGTCACATCTGCATAGCTCTGCCTTTGTGTCAGGGTTGCCTTCCTGTGCCCTAATTTGCGCTTTGTTATTTAACATGAAGAAGTTCTACCTTGCCACAGTGGGCCCATCACAATGTGTTGAAATAATTAGGGATCTTGACTTGGTCAATACATTCCCCTCTTTCAGTGTTCTTGTTGTAGGTGTATTTAAAGAACTTATCACATTGATCTTCGTATCTTAATAAAGTTATAGGGAATGAGACTCTAAAGACAGGCTGGACTGGAACTCAAGTGGAAATGGAGTGCCCTTGTAATCTTGTCACAGTGCAGTGACCCTCGGCTTTTATTGTACTTGGAATCACAAGGGGTGGTTGTAAAAACAGATGGTTGGGCACACCACCAGAATTTACAGCATTCTGGGAAAAGACTTGGATGTCAGCAGGCCCACATTGAGAACTTTACACGTTTCCAACAGCCTCAGGGTGTAGCATGGTATGAATACCATAACATCGCCAGACTCAATGTGTATCAAAATGTATTAGCGGCAGGATTTAAAAAAAAAATCCTTAGCACATACTTTTTCCATTGAAATATAGTTAACTTCCTACTGTTATTACTGTTTGAGGCAAATAAAGATCTATTTAAATTAAAAAAATGTCAGTAGTCTTTCAAAAGAATACAGTAGAGCTGGCAATAGAGCCCAGTGTTAGAATGCTTACCCACCCACCATGCATGAAGCTTAGGGACTTAAAGCAGCAGCAGCAGCAGCAGCAGTAGTACCATTTCTTAACAGCATACAATTTAAAGAAGAAGAAGTCTTGGAAAGTAAAATGAAAGACTTTCTGGGGATTTTTTTTTTCTCAACTTAACACCTAAAAAATTATATAAACCATTAACAGACTTTGAAGTTTAAAAATGATTGTTTTTACTGGGTTTTGTTTTGATATTTTTTTAAATTGGTGACTTCCTCCAAGATCTTTTAAGACCCACTGCTCCCTTTCTTTTAAATGTGCTTCTAAAGGAAGGTATGAGGGGCATTTTATCCTTTGCTTTATTTTGTTTTCTAGAAAGTATTACACTGTTGGTAGACACTGAGATGAGAGAATTGGATAAAAGTTGGATGATACCTACGGTTTGATATAGCCATTGGGTTTCAAATCTTTTTGGAAGACAGTTGGATGGCAAATAACAATACGTCTATGCCTGCATATTATCAGAGGTTTTTAGCCTCCTCAGGGCCAAATTCTGTGATCTGTCACCTTGAGAGTCCATCAGAGTCAAGTAGTAGTGATGCAAGAAAGGAATTTTCTTTGGGTCTGAAACCCAGGTTTCACTTTCACAAGTTTGCATACTGACCTTTCAGGGTCTCCTTCATACCTGGAGTCTCATGTCATATACTGCCTGGCCTCAGTGGCCCTCTGAAAGCGAGAAAGAATCCATGCCCTCATCCTTCTAATGTTAGTACCATGTAAACAAAGTTACCGTCATCAGCTAAAGCCCGGGCTTTGTCTGGACCATAGCTTCTGTGTGCTGACTCTGAGGCAATATTCCTCAAAAGATGGCACCTCAATAATGTTGGCCTCCTATTAATCACAGCTGATTCCTCAGCCCCAGATAACCAGCATCTATTGTCCAGTAAAGCAAAGGTGTTAATTGAACAGATCCTAAGTCCGTAATATCAAATAAATGGATCTAAGAGAGTCTTTGCCTCCCTCTGCAACTTTGCAAGCCAGTCCTCCATTGTAGGCATGTCTCTTAATGCTCCTGTCTTCCAAGATCCTGCAGCAGTTCATTCAGCTCTGCACACACATTCTCTATCTCAGGATTCCAAAATTATTCCACAGTCCTTCTGAGAAGAATAACATGGTCAGAACCACCATGGCAATTACTCCACTCTCGGTACCATAATCTGCTTTAGCAAAAGATTCTGTATAAAAGGGGTTCTGTAAAAGATGAGAGCTAATAGAACAAATACATACACACATACATATGTGCATATTATATTTTGGATTTATTAGATTGACTTACAGTATGTGGTCTGAAGAGTCCAACTATGATTTTCCCACACTGGAGAGGCCACAAGCCGTTCAGTTCAGGACCCCCAATATCTCATTAGTTCCATCTGATGCTGAAGGCCTGGAAGAGTCCAGGAGAGCTGCTGGTCTTCAGTCTACACTGGAATTGCTAGGAAGTGGGTTCTAAAATCTGTGAAGGAGTGTCTTAAAATTCCTAGCAGCAGGAGAGATGAACTTACTAGGGAAAGTGAGGACAAACAGTTAAAAGCAAATTTTCTTCCTCCATGTCTTTTTATCCAGCCTCCACCAGAAGATGCTGCCCATATTTAGGGTAGATCTTCTTGCTTCATAATCTGATTAAGAAAAACCCTTGCAGAAATGCCCTGCAAATTATGTCTCAATTGCTTCTAGATGCAGTCAATTTGACAACCAAAATTATCCATCATAGTAGCTTTAATTAATTTTGTATTTGTTTTTAACTAAAAACTTATTTGTGTTTTATAGTTTGAAAAGAGAATGTTAGCTATTTTACAATTCTTCTCTATGTAGTTAGGCTATAAATAATGTACATTTTTAGAAGTACAGTAGTATTTTCTTTGTACCTAAATGGTTGATTATTGTAACTAATTATATATGTACCGTATTTGCTAGATATAAATTTTTGAGCTTCTTTGGCAATATTAAAATCACACATTGGTCAAATTTTAGAGATCTCCAGTTATACTGGTCTTTATTCCTATTTCAGACTGCAGATTTGATTAAATGTCTTTACTACTATAAACTTTCCAGTTTAAAATACTGTCTATTCCCATTAAAATCATAGTCTGAGCCGGGCGATGGTGGCGCACGCCTTTAATCCCAGCACTCGGGAGGCAGAGGCAGGCGGATCTCTATGAGTTCGAGACCAGCCTGGTCTACAAGAGCTAGTTCCAG
>NC_022032.1:26324504-26334727 GCF_000317375.1 Microtus ochrogaster | reverse complement strand
AAAAAAAAAAAAAAAAAAAAAATCATAGTCTGACAATTTGACACCAGGTATAAACATGAAATAATAAAATTGCAACCATGTCAACATGACTTGCTAATCTCTTCTAGAAAGCTCTAGTCTGATACAGGCAAAATGATGAGAAAGCAACTGAAGTTTCCCATTGGCTTCAGGAAATGCCAACAAATCAATGTATTGATGAAAATAATGTTTTCAATCCAACAGGCAGCCTGATTATCAATAACAGCTGATATTTCAAAAGCCTTTCTTGTGTCTGCCAGTTGCTATAGAACTTATATCACTAGCCCTCTGCCCAATCCCCCTCAGTTCCTCACTTCAAAAGCTCTATCTTGAAACTTCTGGAGTTCTTGCTCTGATGTCCTTCAGTTTTCTTACCCACTGACATGCTGAGACTCTGAGAAGATTGGTTAAAGCTGTTCCCCAGCATGACAATAAATCCTACGGAAATGCAACTTTTGTTTACTGAGAGAGCACCCGCTGTTATTTGAGAAGGTCCCACTGAGATCATAATAATATCCCCTTCATTGCTCAAACCAAAACCCCCTAATTCAGAAATAAATCAACCCCCCAATGGCTTTGAGTGTTCTTGCTTTGAGATTTTTCTTGCTCCCTCTAGATTTCAGTAGCAATTACTTTTCATCAAGCTACCAAGTGCATGGTGACTTTGTCTCCTTGGACTCCCTTGCAGGGATGCTTTGATTATTTGATTGTATTTATCACACTTTATTCCTTGTAGAAATCCGCTGCATCTCTAACAACATTGTCTTTTGTCACTGCTCTCTTTGTCATTCTCCTTTGGGAGTGAATAACAGGAAGTTCACAAGAAAGAGACTAAGTGTAAACCTTGTTAAACCAATTCCTTAAGCCAGCCCTGGGGATCGGACATGCAGACATTGTCTCGGACTGACATTTATTGGTCAGACTTTCTCAAAGACTTTATCAAAAGTTGACAAGACTTTTAGAGGTATTGTTTTGCCTATGAGATGCTGACTTTGACAGTTTCTCACCAGTCTTTTCCCACTTCTTAAAGCTATGAGTTCACGCCCTTAGATTCTGTAGCCATTTGTTGGAGAACCCAGTGCATAAGGCTCTCAAAAAATTGTTTATCAATTATTGCAATAAAATGATATAGCCTTTTTAGTCTCAAGTGTGATTCTATTTTTTTTTTAAGTAGCAACAATAGAGACCCCAAGTTTCATTGCAAAACTAGGAGCATTAAAAATTCAATGAAATTTTAAATAAAAATTTTGGAATGTGTGAGCTAAAGCAAACAGAATGAAGGCTATCCTAGAGACCTGGTAGAGGCGCTCTCACAACTCTAGAAGCATGCACTTGTAGACTTGAAAAATCACTTGGTTCGCAGCTCATGTTACCTCGAAAACCTGTAATTCAGAGAAACAGCAAATTTAAAACACAAGGAAAAACTAGAATCCAGGGGAAGTGATGCATGATGAGGGCAATGGGAAAAAGGAAGAGACAAGGGAGAGTGGTGGGGAAGAAAGAGAAAATGTGAATTCATACATGTTGTTAGAGAAAAAAAATAACTAAAAAAATTTCAACTGGAATCTATAATCGAACACAACCCTCCTAATTGCAGATCTCTAAAACTTCTCAGCGAATGAAAATAATGGAAAAACAGCCAAGTGAAGGGTTCCGTGTCACTGCAACAAGTGAGTTGAAGCAATTACCCATTTACCCTTGAACTCCCACGGAGAGTCTCGAAAGAAAGCGTAAAAGATTGTCTTAGACGTTTTTTGTCAATATCGGTGCTGTAAGCTCAGCCCAAATCCTCACAACTGCCACTCCTTCCGAAGAATGACTCTTCTCAGGGTATTCCAACTGCCATCACTTTGATCCTGGACTTTCCCCCTTGAGACCCTCAGTTGGGTCTCAGTTGGGGATATTGTTTTCGTGTGTCACTATGCCAGTGTCTCCTCACTTAGCTGTTTTTCCATTAGTTCCGTTCACTGAGAATCTTTCGAGGTCCGCAATTAAGAGGACTGTGTTCCGTTATAGATTTCAGTTGAATTTTTTTTAGTAGATTAATTTTGTTCTCTAACAACATGTATGTATTCAGGAAGACTAATTGTGACAATTGCAACAAAAATGATGGAGATCTGTGCTGTTCTCACGACTCTTTTCTACCAACTGCCAGAGCCCCCTCAGCCGAAACCTTGCAAAAACATTTTAGACGATACGATCCACCAAAGGAGAACAAGATAATATTTCTCCTTTTCCTCCAATATTAGTGGCAAATTTTAATAAGGCTATGTGAACGTGTGCCGTGACATGCCTCTTCTGCATTAGTCAGCTTGTGATACACTGTAAAGGTAAATCATGAACCAAGAGCCCACGTGTCAGAGAAGCTTGCACACTGACTTCGAGATTCTTTGCAGGAAATGTTAAATCTATAGCCACATTTGCTCCTTTCCAAAGGAGGAGGAAAGTTTTTGTTTGCTGGGATATTGTGATTCTGACTAAATAAATAAATAAATAAATAAATAAAGCAAGCAAGCCTCGCTGATTTTGAACTCTTGATATGGAGGAGTCCATTGACTCAGTTATTAGAGACCTTAGCAACTCCAATATGCTATAACCACCACCTCAATCTTCTACAAAAATGCAAAAATATGGAAATGATTACATTAAAACTAAAATCAGGGGCTGAGAAGATGGCTCAATGGATAAAGCACTCTCTTTTCTTTCTTTTGTTCTTTTATTTTCTTTGGTGGGAGGACCAGGGAGTGTGCCAAGAAGTCATAGAAATGCCTGCTACATATGGTGGTCACAATGTATTCCCTCCACTTGGGTGGCAAAGACTGATTATAACTGTGCAAGCTGGCTACCTAGACTCACTGCAATTGGCAAGCTCCAGGTTCCGTGAGAAACTCTATCTCCATAAATTAAGTAGAGAACAATAGAGGGAAAGACCTAATGTCAACTTTGAACCTACACACGTACACACGCACAAGCATACGCTCACATGTTCACTCACACAACACGTAGCAACAACAGCAGCAAAACCCTCAGGCCACCACTCAGTCGCTCTAACCACACAACCAAGCCATCTTCCCTTGGAAAATAAATATTCTCTCACCCTCAAATTTTGAGATCTATCTTAGTTTATTTTCACTTTCAATAACTGAAGACCACAGATTGGTTAATTTATAAAGAAAAGTTGTTCGTGTATCTTATGGTTTTGGAAGCTAGGAAGTCCTTGAGCATCCTACCCATTCTTTCAGGAACTTCCTCAAGATCATAAAGAGCAGAGAACAAGTCTAGATAAAGAAACTGACTGACTCAAGTCTCTCTTCCTCTTCTAGGAAATCCATTAAGAATATAATGGAGGGGTCTTTCTGACTTTGCCTGGCTATGACAGAGCACTACAAGACACTCACGCAGGGTTCGTCTTAGTATCAACAGTTAGGAGTTTCATTTCCTCCATGTTCTCTGAAGTTGCCTCCACAGACGTTTATTCTAAAGTCTTTGTCCTTGTGAAAAGAGTGCATAGAAAAGTCCCTGGAACAACACTGGCCACACAGGAGGGAAACAAGGAAATTTTGACTAGAACTCTAGTAAAACACGAGGCTATAAACACTGGGACTAAGATTTCCCGGCTATATAGACACAAGATTTGAGCTACTGGCAAGCGGATTGCTGTTGTTTGAGGAAACTTAAAGTTTGAAATTCTTGACAATTCTCCAGAAGCAAACAGTCCTCAGAAGGAGAGAATTTCTACCACAGGGCTGTTTCTGGAGGGATCCTGCAGGACAGGGATCCTTCTATACAACATTCCAAGGACTAGCACCCAAAAGATGGTGGGCCAGTGGCCATCCTAGAATGCCTGTGCTCCTTTCTCATTCTTCTTGGCCTCCTTTCTCCCCTAAGATACATTATCAGTACAGCCTCAAAGGTTTCTAGATAGTTGGTGACTTATGTGTTTAGCCTGCCAAAGTTCCAGGTCTCTATCTTTAGCGTTGCTTTCTGTGTCTTTAGTCATGGCATGGCTCGAACTCTGAGAATACTGGGCACTGCCTGAGCAGGCTGAACGCTGAAGTTCTGATTTGCACACATTTTTCTGCAAGTGCTACCCGCCAGTTGCTATAGTAAAATAGTTTTACTCACAATTGTTTAAAATCATTTTTTTCTCTCTCCACCCACCCCCAGAGGACATACAGGACAGGTAACCAAGAATCAAAACCCTCTAGAAAGAAAGTTTCTGCCTCCAGTGAAAGCAGCTCAAGGACCCTCTGTCAGAGATAACATCTGTAAACAAACTTTCAGGGAAGAAAAGGAACAAGAAACAGATGGTTTGAATTTGAGACCTGCCTGCCTCGTATTTACAAACCTTACAAAGGATTGCAAGCCTTACCGCTTACTACGGCGGTAACTGACTGTCTATCAGTGCTCTCTTGTGTGACCTTTGAAGAACCCCTATTTACCACGTGTGAGTCATGCAAATAAAGTATTAGTTAATCCTGGTAATCATCTCCCAAAAATGCCTGAGGTTTAATAGTCTCCCAGTAAACTTTCTATTGAGTGTGAGAAATAATTATGAATTAATGGCTATTATATGCCATGAAGGATACTTTTCAGGTTACTGGGGGAGGGCTGTCAATGACACAGAATCTACACGTTGGATTATTTTTTAAGGAAGGGCATTAATTTGGCTCCTAACTCTGTAAATCCAAGGTTGAGCAGCACAACTGGTGATGGCCTTCAGGCTGACACAGTTCCAACCTGCTATTCAACTGGTTACAGCTAGAGACAAGTAATACATGTGTTTATTTTGTATATCTTTGCCTTTTTATTATCTATTTATAAAGCCTTTAGGACTAGGATCGATTAATCACAGAAGCTCCACCTTAAGGCTCTTATCCAGGCTTAATCACCTCCCAAAGGCCTTCTCAACAAACATAATAGATTAAATTTCCACTGTTAAAACAACTCATGATAGGAATGGAATTTCAGTTCAAGAAGCCTTGAAGGACATTCCTAAGACCTTTCCAAACCATAGTACTTAGCAAATGTTTGAACAGTGACCTTATGGTGTGTTCCTTTTTCTCCATTCCCCTCCAGAAGCGAAGATCAGATCAAAATGTTTATATTGATCCTTGTCATCTTTATCATTAATGGAAAAAAGTTGATTGTACAGAGATTGGATTTTACTCATCAATATTATCCTCAAAATGTCTAGCATAGCAATTTATTAAATCTAATTAGCAGTTGGGATAGGGAGACAGTTGAATGGGTAAACGGCTTGTTATGCAAGCATGAGCACTTGAGTTTGGATGCCCAGCACCCACACAAAGAACAGATGCAGCAAAGCGTGTAATATTCCTCTAGAGCTAGGGAACAGAGTACAGGTAGATCTTCAGAGTTCCCTGCTCAGTTGATTTGCCTGAAACAGAAGCATGGGAGATCCTATTTCCAATAAATGTTTTAAAGTATTAAAGGGAGACACCTGATGCAGGCCTCTAAGCCTTCTGTGTGTGCTTATTTGTGTATGCATGCACATGAATGCATACTTGTACATATGTACCTATAGTACACACACACACACACACACACAAATACATACAACTAAAAGTAAATAAGGTATTTGAAACAAACATTTACTTATTTATTATTTAAAAGCTTTCTTGTGGCCAAGTGACACACAATGAACTCCACATACATAAACAGAATAACTTACTATATAAAACACAAAACAAAATTTTTGGTAGTTAATTTTTGTAGGTAAAATGGAGGGTGACATTTTTGCACTACTCTTACATTGCAGAATGTCAAATAATACAAATTATGTATTAATAAACTTTTAGGAAAATAAACGTGTTTAAAATTATTATCACACAGAAAAACTCCTTAATATAAACCTGTATAGAAATTACTAACTGATCAATGACTTACTAAAAACTATTTATTCTGCAGGAACTAACCAAGATAAGAGGAAATCAGGAAAGAAATAATCACAGAGGTCAATGAAGAGGCAGTAGAGAATTGTAAAGCAACAGGTGGGAAAAGAGTCTTCTGTACTTTTTAGCAAACTTTGAAATGGAGATAGTGAGAAAAGACAGTAGGAAGGAGGTAAACAAGTTGGATCCGGGTAAAAACACAGAGATGTAAGTAAGGTAATATAAGGTAGCATTTTGTGGTAACAGTATGATATTAGAGATAGCCAAAAACAAAGAAACACTTCAGATTGAGTGTCAGTTTAGTTTAGACTTCCAAACTAGATAAAAAGAGGGCATGTGGACCAGCAACATCACCTCTCTCTCTGCCTCCAGACATTAGGTGCAATGGGACCACCAATGGATTGCATCTGCTCTCACTCTGAGCCAAAAATGGCCCTACTTCCTTTAAGTGGCACATATGTCTGCTATAATTAGGCTCAACAATGAGGAAAGTGACCCACATATACTGAAGGTTGGATTTCATCATAATAAGTTTCAGAATAGAGGCATGTTAAGAGAAAGAAAAAAAAACAGGCATTAAAAGCAGAGAAACAGAATCAAATTATCCTAATGAGACCTTGAAGACAAAGGCCAAGATTATAAATTGATTATGTAAGATTTAATATAAATTAACCTAATATGCCAATGAATATTTGAGTACCTGAAGTAGCTTTGAGTTACTGAATCGGTAAGAGATACAGTTTTACACCTATCACCTTGTCCATCCCAGCTACTGGAAGGTAGGGATGGGGATTGTTGTTCCTTATTTACGGATGAGGATATAGGTGGAAAATGCCCAAATTTCAATTTATATTCTACAAATTCATATATTTATTTCTAAAAAGGTCTTGTGTTTTCTTGACACATTATATAGGAGAAAGCAACAAGAGAAAACAGGGAATCAGAAGAAATGTTTGAGCCTGGGACCAGTTGAGTTCTGAACAGCGTCAGGATACATAAAGAAACACAGCACCACTTCTGCTCACATCCAGGTCTTTGTCATTGTTTTGTATTGGCTTTGTTTTTGTCTACCCTGAAAAATTTCGTTTTTCCTGAATGCTGATGGAATTTTCCCTCTCTTCCTTCTTCATTTCTTCCTATTATTTTTACATTTTATAAGTTCATAGTACATGGTTTGACTATATTTAACCACTTCTTCAGATCTTTCCCAAATCTTCCCAACTGAAAGTTCATGACAGACTATATTTAATTGTTTTTTTTTAAGTGGTTATTTGGGATGTTATAACAAACAAAGTTTTAATGGGCATTTTTAACAAAATAAAATGCATACAAATTATGTTTAAAAACTAGAATAATTTATAAATAGATGTCATGTTTTTGATACATAAAAACTGTGAAAGACATAATAATAAGTACCTCTTTTACAGAAAGAACACTGTAGACAATATTATAGATAAAACATCATAGATAATATTGCTTGCTATTAGTGATAAACAGGTTATTGATAGTTGATAATATACATGAATAATTAAAGATATATTATATCCTTATGACAATCCATTGATAAGTAAAAATAATATTTACTTTCAGGGAAATCATAAAATAGTATTTCATAATGACGGCAGATCAAAGAACTAAAAATTCTGACTTTCTATTTGACTAATTTATGTAAAAGATAAACTGGTTAATAAATTTCCCTTAGACATTAATCTTCATAAATTATGAATTTCACGAGACTGAATTTATGCTTTTAGCATAGACATTTCTTGTCTTTTTTCCTATATGAACTGACATGCTAAATTCATTCAGCAATGAAAAACACCAAAGCCATATAGAAAAACATAGATATAGTATATTCAGAGTCTTAGAAAGTCTATATTAATGTCATTCTAGACTTAAGATATGTAAGTATTTTGCTTCAGAAGCAACCGAAGGCTTTAAAAACTACCATTCAGAAAAGAGGTATCTCCTACATATGTCCAGTGGCTATCAATCTGTGGGTCATGATCCTCTTGGGGGAGTCTAATCATCCTTTCAAAGAACATCCTGCATACTAGATTTTACACTATTATTAATAACAGTAGCAAAATTGCAATTATGAGGTAGCAGTATAAATAATTTTGTGGTGGAGGTCACCACAATATGAGGAACTGTACTAAAGGGACGCAGCATTAGCAAGGTTTACAAGCACTGGTCTAAACTGACTATAAAATATCCAATATAAATTGTATCTTACGCCGCTCTCTGCAGAAAACAAGAGCTTCATGGGTTTTTCGTTTAAAGCCGCCCTCTACCAACCTTCACCTCAGCACATAGATTACCTGAGCACTTTTAAAAGCAAGGGTGGTGTTTCCTGCTTGTAAGCCCAGCACTTCAGGAGGACAACAGGAGAGTCAGACCTTCAAGATCTGGGGCTTGAAGCTAGCTTGACTTTGTGAAACCCTATCTCAAAAACCTACAGCAAAATAAACCTTTTCATTTGTTATATTTTAAATGTATCCTTATTTTGTGAAGTCTTTCTGTGCCTTTCCTAAGCTTCAGCTTTTGTGTTTGGGTCTATATTGCTTGATGTATCTTCAACTAAACTACGAGTTTATTGTGGGTAAGATTTTAGTTCAATGAATTCACCTTTGTCTATTTTTTCCCTGTTGCCTGTGTTTGGGTGTCATATCTGAATAATCATTGCCAAGGTGTATCAAGTAATTTTACTCTGTTTTATTTTTTTTTTCTCTAGGAACTTCCTGGTTTGACATTCTACGTTTGAGTCTTCAACCACCTCAGGTTAACTTCTGGTTCGGTCAAGGTGTAAGAACTTATTTCAGGAGTTTGGGGGTTAGAACTGAGTTAGCAGAATAATGTCAATTACTGTGTAAGTAAAAAAATGTTAGATCTCACTCCATTCCAAATCAAGTATCTGGGAAGATTTGGGGCTGAAATTTATTCCAAAAATTTTATTCCAGCCACCAATCCTTTACTTTAAAGAATTTTAGTCTTATATTTAAACTGTAAGGCTGATTTTCAAAACCATGAAAGTATAGAGTGCTGCTTTTCTTCTTCAGTATATAAAAGGAAGGAAAAAATACTGATTAACTGAAATCATTTAACTTTTGATCACCTTCACAGAAGTATTGAGGCAGTTTTAAATTTGAAATATTCTTGTAGCTGTCTTAGAGAAAAATAAAAGAAATCCATGAAAACAATTTTAATTATATATATATGTATTTTAATTATATATATACCTACATGCATACATAGATATATATATGTACTAAGTATCCTAATATATCTGAAAGCATTTCCACTTAAACACAAAATAAAAATAAAATTATTAGATAATACATTTTATAATCACTTATACTAAATATTTGATGTTTAGTATATTTTGCTATGGCAGAACATTTCAATTCAGATTTGATAGTCATTATAATCAAATGTCTACCATAGACAATGTGGTTCCAATGACAACTTTTCTACCTAAGAAGTGCCCTCCACACTATCTACTCATGGTTCTTTTCTTCCGGACTGGTAGATAAGGCTCCTTAATGAGTTCCCCATAGTCACTGGTTTGTCTTTCACTGTAATTCTGATTTCAGTCTTTATGTAGATCAGCAATTCACTTAGGTATCTTGGCCTGCTCCAATCACGTGAATTTTGTTTCTGCTTTTAGCACTTCACTGTTAGAAACACACCATGGACTTCATATTCAACTTCATATTCATCTCAAACTTTACTTTCTTTTTTAAATAAAAAGAAAGAGAGAAAGAGGGAAGGAAGGAAGGAAGGAAGGAAGGAAGGAAGGAAGGAAGGAAGGAAGGAAGGAAGGAAGGAAGGAAGGAACCATCTAGATCTTTGTTCTTTGGCCAAACGGAGACACAGATATCTTCAGTTTGTTGGTTAATTTTTCTCAACTAGACACAAAGCAGAGTTATTGGCAAGGAGTCCCTTAGCAGAGGAATTGCCCCTATCATTGTGCATGTGGACCTGTCTGTGAGGTATTTTCTTGCTTTATGATTGATGTGGAAGGGCTCAGCCCCTTTGGGCAGGTGGTCCTGTGTTATACAAAAAAGCAAGCTGATCAAGCCATGAAAACCAAGCCAGTGATCCAGCTCTTCGTCAGTTTCTGCTTCAAGATCATATCTTGAGTTCATGTCATGGCTTGCCTAGATGACAGGCTGTAACCTGTAAGCTAAGCAAGTCCTCCCCTTCCTAAATTGTTATTATTTAAGATGTTATTGAGATAGAATTATGTCCCAGCTCCTTCTAACATTTCCTACCCAATTCTTCTTCTTC
>NC_022032.1:26311172-26324404 GCF_000317375.1 Microtus ochrogaster | reverse complement strand
TTCTTCTTCTTCTTCTTCTTCTTCTTCTTCTTCTTCTTCTTCTTCTTCTTCTTCTTCTTCTTCTTCTTCTTCTTCTTCTTCTCCTTATCCTTCTTCTTCTTGTTTAGTTTTCGTTTTTTCAACACAGAGTAGAGTTCTGGCTGTACTGGAACTTTATTTATAGACCAGACTGGCTTCCAACTCAAAAAGATCCTCCTGCCTTTGCCTTCTGAGTGCTGGGATTAAAGGCGTGCACCACCACTGCCAAGTGTAGCCTCTTTTTTTTTTTGATTATTATTGTTACAAACATAAATGTGTGTATGCATGTGTGTGAATGTACAAATATGTATAAATCTTAAATATAAAATATGCAAATACAACTTGTTGAGTCCATTTTTGCTGTTGTTGTGTTCAAGGTTGGCCATTCTGCATCAGACTACTTTAGTTAGTATTTTATCATAGCAGTCTTGAAGCAAACTAGGATCTCATTGGAGATACTTTATTTTTTCCAACCTTATCTATTTATTGAACACAGACAGCAAAGTTTCAGAGAGTCTGAAGAAGCTCCAAGATACCGGAGTCACACAGAAATAACATTGCCTCTGGTGCTAGGCCATTCCTCTACAAGGGATGCTATGCACTGATCTCTTTTTTTTTTTCTCCTGAAATATGTTTGTATTTCACCTGTTCTACTTCAAAGATATTCTACCTGATAGGAATAGGTCCAGCTAGTCTCAAACTTTAACATTTACATGTTCCTGCCTATGTACACATGTTTCCCAAGGGATTTCACCAACTTCCATAATGTTAAATAATGCACAGTATCAGCCCCAATACTGACATTTCCAGTCATTTGCATAGTTCACATATCTCTTATTCTCTTTTATTCTCTCTGGCTTTCATGGCCTTTTCCTTTCTCTTGAATGGCATTAATTTCTGCACTATCACACCCAATAAGCACAAAATTTGAGTTTTCTTCCAACAATGTTATCCCTTCATTCTTCCATATGTATTATTTAAATTTAATTTCTTAAAAATTGTGGTGTGTGTGTGTGTGTGTGTGTGTGTGTGTGTGTGTGTGTGTGTTAGTATGGATATATGAGTTCAGTGCCTATGGAACCCACTTCACATGAGTGCTGGGAATTCAACACAGGTTCCATCTGCAAGAGCGATATGGCCCTTTTATCACTGA
This sequence comes from Microtus ochrogaster, assembly GCF_000317375.1. NCBI lineage: Eukaryota > Metazoa > Chordata > Mammalia > Rodentia > Cricetidae > Microtus > Microtus ochrogaster. The sequence continues at coordinate 26,323,233 of NC_022032.1, read as the reverse complement.
GACATTAATCATTCCCCATGCCACATGTTTAATTAGTCATTGAAATCTAGTCATTCTTTTGCGGAAATTTCCCTTGAATCCTTGCTTGTTCTTTCTGCTCAGCATGGTTCACTTTAATGTCTGACACGAGACTAGCATCAGTCTTGGCAATGCTGGGTCTACATTGCAAATGACTTGCCTTTCAGGATTTTCCTTCTTTGAAAATTATAATGATAACAATGATGCCTGTACTAGAAGTTTTCCCATGCATTATTTAGAATATTTTCCATAAAAGTCAGAGATGTGGACCCTAGACAAATAAAGGGAACTACATTTGATAAGTTAAGTGCAGGGCGTATGCACCTATTGTTCTAATAATAATGTGTATTTTATGTATTCTATACTCTGTGGGAATAAAAGAGAGTTGCATATTCTTTACCCTTATGTGCAGATGCTGGAGCAATCTTGGCTCTGTCTTCAGCTTTTCTATCAAGCACTGTGAGCCCCACTTCTGTTATGATAAACTTGTTTATTTTAAATTCTCAGTTCTCTTCCACACAGAAATAATTTTCTCTTTTTATGATGTGAGATTATTTCAAATTCTGCTTATTCTTTCAAAATACTTTGATAAACACCTGCTCCAAATTTCTGGAGAGAAGGAAGATCATAGATTCATAAAAAATAGTGTGATTATATCTGTCAGTGCAATCTTCCAAGCTCCTTTTCCTGAGAGAGTTGATTTTTGTCTTATTAACTGAACTATAAACGTGGCTTATATAATTGTGAAAATAGACACCTAATTTAGAAGAACTTATTTTGTACAAAAAAGAGAGAGAAACAACGAAGAATGAAAGATGCAGCAAAAGTTAAGAAAATATATTAGATAAAAGATTATAAAGGTTGGGCCAAAGATATAGATATTTTTGAATTCTTAAACATTTTTGTTGTATTGAAATATGAACCAAGTTTCTCAATGCAGTTAATTGCTCATGGTTAATATTTTCCATTAAATTGAGGACAATAAAAAATATGAACAAAAGATTTATTAAAAAGTTTCTTTTCTCATGCAAGGTGCTTGGAAAATTTGATGTATGAGCAGAGTAGATTTTCTGAATAAAAGATTGTTTCATTTTGAATCTTAAAAATGCCTAAATGAAAATTTGTTTTGGTAATTTATGAGTGAGTGCAAAGGAGGAAAATTTGCAGTTAACAAAGGATATTGACAGCCTTATTCCTCTGTCTTCATAGGATACAGAAAAACTTCAAAATGTGCCCTGAAAGTGCTGGGAAAACTTACAAAGACAAAAATAAAGTTGCCTGTGAAAGAAGTAATCAGGATCTCATTTCCTCTTTTGAGGAAATACCAACAGAGATTAGTAGGCAACAAAGGTTGCAAGTTTCTCATGGCGGGGGTTGTGTCATCCTGTAAGAGGAGGAATTGACACTTGTAACCAGACACAATGCCAGGATCCAGCTTGCTGTGGAGAAGAACTCAATAGGGAAGCCAAACACCTCTGCTTAATCCCTGATCTACTTGCCCAATCTGAAGACCTAATTTATGTTTTGTGCCCATACTGTAAACATAGGATCTCGGGTGTCTGGAACTATGGAGTAAGTATTTCTGACTGTAGCTAAGGAAACGGGAGAACAAGAAGTACCCACTTCTGTTTCCCTTCTTCCACAGCTTTCTTTCAATGCTCCTGCTACATTAGCAGCGACAGGATACACAGAACAGAGAAGGCATCAGATGTTCTTTCTTCCCATGCAACTACGATTCTGGCTCATACTCTCTTTGAGGCGTATGAAACAAGTGCTGTTTTCAAAAGAGTTCCCTGATGCTTTTTTTGTGTGTCCAGAGTTCTAGACTTCCCACTGATCCTCTGTGATATCTCCACGTGGTGACACCTTCTCAAGAGTAACCAAAGAAAATCTCTTGTCAATATGGTAATTTCCAGCAAGATGGTGTTTTTTAATGGTGATGATGCCACTAATACAAAACCAATAAAGTCGATGTTGTAATAAGAATGGCGGGGCTGTGTCCCGCCACCCGGCTGCCTGCACGGCTAGCTTTACCCAAAATAATTACACGGAAACTGTATTCTTTTAAACACTGCCTGGCCCATTAGTTCCAGCCTCTTATTGGCTAGCTCTTAAATATTGATCTAACCCATTTCTAATAATCTGTGTAGCCCATGAGCTGGCTTACCAGGGAAGATCTTAACCTGTGTCTCTCTGGAGTGGGAGAATCATGGCGACTCACTGACTCAGCTTCTTTCTTCCAGCATTCTGTTCGGTTTACTCCGCCTACCTAATTTTCTGTCCTATTAAAGGGCCAAGGCAGTCTCTTTATTTAACCAATGAAATTAACACAAAACAGAAGACTCTCCCCCATCAAGTCGACATTGTATGTTTAATATTAGTAGGTAAGTGAAAGTATTGGAATAGCATCACAGTAATGTGGTGGTAAATGCTATAATAACAACACTTGGGAGGTAGAGAAAAGAATCATAAATCCAAAGTCATCCTCAGCTACATAGAAGTCTATCCTGGTTTACATGAGAGCCTTTCTAAAAACAAAACCAAGTACACACAGAGAATCAAAATCAAAGAAATGTATTATTTTGGTGTTTCAAGTGAATGTAGCTACACATAGGGCTGTGCACGTATTTCCATAAGATAGGATTCATTATTATATAGGACCATTTTGTTTATTATTATGGACTACACTAAGAGGAAAAGCACACTTACCTCAACAGAATAAGCTGAAGAATTAGCTAGATATACTTTCTCACTTATCTGAACAAATAAAAGTAATCGGAGCACTTGAACTGAGAGATATAATTTAATAAAATAATTGTACCAAGTTTAAGAATAAATATATCTGTAATTAGAACAAAATATGACAAAAAATATTGAATGCTAGTTCAGTTATCAATATTATCTTACATACAACTGATTACATTTTTAATGTGCTTAGAAAATAGTTTATACACACATGTATATCATTCATTCCATAAGCAAGTATGTTTTCCTATTAAAAGATTGAATATTAAATTCTACATTGAGGACTGGGGATGTAGATGATAGGTAGAACATTTGCCTCTAAACTTTAAGAGCCTAAGCTTAATCCACCATAACTACAAAAAATGGGAGGGGGAATTAAAACAAGAAACAGAAAAAAAATATAGACTTTTGCTTATTAATTTAGTTAATGTCCTAAAATAAGATAGTCATATCTCAATAAAAATGACTGTTTTTCCAGTCTCAATTGCACCTCATCTTTTGGCACCATCACTGTAATTACCGTGCCTATATAATTTTAATATTAGCCCCCGAATAGTTCTTGTTGCAGAAAAGACCATATGTCTGCCCTCAGGACCCATTATGTGCAATACAGCTAACCAGCCAAATATGAGAAGCAATATTCCTGCCTTTTCAAAGGCTGCTCTGTTTTACTTCTCTGTTCCCAGAGGAAAAGTGTACAATGTTACCTGCAGCTGGTTACAAGCCTATGTGTCACCCAGAAGCTCTAGGAAGGAATCTAGGGCATTCTCTGCTGAGCCATGATCAATCTGTGTTAGTCACACTCCGGCTGGGTCACTTCCCACATGGGTAGCAGTACAATGGAAGCAAGGAAAAGAACCAAATTCCTGTTGCCTTTGTTCTTGGAGTTTGCAAGGGAGAAAGAAAAATGGAATGCTCGGTTCAATATTGTTTAGCCAAGATCAAGTAAGGAAGGCTAATCTTGGATTTAGACCTTTAACTCTCTTTTATCTTCTGTGTTTTGCTTGAGAGTTTCTTTAAAAAGGATGTAGTAGTACAAAGTGATTCTTTAATGATAAAATACAATGGTCCACAGTATACCTATCTCACAATAATCACCCTAGCTGTTCAGAAAAGGTGGATACTGTAAGGCTTATGGCTTTTCTCCCACTTGACACTAACAGTCATAAGGCATGGTACTTTTGTGGCAAGTTTATCAGTTTACAGGGGCTGTCAAAGAACAGCAACAGTAGATAGAAATATGAGAAAAGGAATATATCCAGAATAAAAATAAGAAAAACTATGTTTAATGTCATTAGCTGTATTTCAGGGTAGTTTGAGTCTTGACTCAATTTTGTTTATTGGTTTTGTAGGATATAAACCTCATTCCTGACTGCTTGGTTTCTAGATCCAAGGTTACTGGCCGTGATTCCCAGTGGCATGGCTGTTCCACCAAACATCCAGAAAGCCACAAAGATAACACAGAATTTATGCTTCATTGAGCAACGGAAAGACATTGTTCTTACTTCTGAGTTGCGCATTTTTTCTATACAATATGGGTAAGTAATATTTTCCATATGAACTTAAAGATAGAGAGTCTCCTTTTGTTTGTCTCTTTGTGCTGAGGTAGATCTCATTGTTTAGCTCAGGCTGTTCTTCAAGTCGTGTGCCTCTTGCCACAACCTCCCAAATACTGGAATTGCAAGAATGTGTCACTACACCTGCTGATGAGTGACTTCTCAAAGTCTAATGACAAAACTAGAATCAGTAGCTTTCAAGGGTCAGTGTCTTGAATTAAACACTTCCCAAACTGAATCAGAGCTCAGTTTCAAATATAGATGGAATTATTTCTTCTCTTTAGAAAGTGGGGGCATCAAATATTAAAATATGGGGTGATTATACAGCAGAACAAACTAATTGAGCAATTTGGGGTCAGCTGCTGGATGTTGAATTTTAGCTCTTAGCTGCCAGCTGAAAGGCCAAGAATATGTTGTTCAACTGCTTTTTGTCTGTTTTTGTTTTGTTTTGCTTTTTTTTTACACTTCAAATCGTTTTCTACCTAATGCAATGTCATAGAACTACATCTGATCATTTTTAATTCATATTGTAGAATGTTTAATGCAGTACCTGGAACAATGAGCACTATAAGTGTTAACTAGCAAATTCAAATTTAAAAATACTTAACTTCATGATATCTCCGAATTGTATCAGGAGTAGATTTGCATATCAATTATTCTTTGACTTAAATCTATATTACTTCCAATGGTTGGGATCAGATTAGTATTTAGAATGGGTTGTCTCAAGCTATGGATGTGGGGTATGTTATTTTGGGCCAGCAATTTGTGGTACAGGAAGAGATCAGAGAGACATTTAGGTCAGGATAAGAGTCAAAGTGACACCATGAAAAAAATGAGTGCAATGGTTAATCTCAATTGTCACCTCACTGAAGTGTAGGGTCACCTTGGAGAGGATCCTTTAGGAATGCCTGTGGAGGATTAGCTTGTTAGATTCATTGAGGGAGAAAACCTGTCTGTAGGGGGGGGGCGACACAATTCTCTAAACTGGTATTCAGGGCTATGTGAAAAAAAAAAGAAAGCGAGCTGAGCATCAGCATATATAGCTGAGAATGCAAAAGGACCAGTTACTTCAAGGTTCCACCGTCTTAGCTTCCCTACCATGGTGGACTGTATTTTGAACCAAAATAAACTCTCCTTTCCTTTAGTTGCTTTGTAAGGGTGTTTTATTAGAACAACGGAAATGTAACTGATGTGTACTGAGGAGAAGTGTGGAATAATCTATAAGACTGTCTGGCTACCATCGGCTGTGTCTCTGTGCCTGGGAGAGTAGCAGGTAGAACCTCATCATAGCTCTATAGAAGCTACCATGAAAGTTGCTAGGCCCTGACATTGTAAGCGGGTCAGACTTCTCCTCCCCTCCTGTAACTTAGTTGGATCAAGGACTTCTAGCCTCTATTCATGGCAGGCACCTATGGTATGAGATAAAATTTGAAAAGAATCCCCAAATTCCTTTGATTGTGGACATGGACCTTGTCTGCCTCTCTTTACTAAAGCCCCCACTACAAGGAATTTGTCAATACACAGCTATATTAACTTTTGCCAGCGTTCTGTCATACCAGTGGATTGCATGATAACTATGTTTGAAAATACTTGAGAATAAAATAAAATTTCCAGTGGGAGAATGCCTGAAATAGAACAGAAATATGCTGGGAAACTCAGAGGCAGATAATTTGAGCACTTCATTTAATAAATATGTTTTAAGCCACTGTATAAATCATTTGATATTTTTGAGAGTTATAGAATGTTCTCATGGGAATGTATCATAGGAAAAAGTACATAAATGTATAAAAATGGTAAGTAATTAAAATAAGCATCCACAAGTAACTTAAAAGTCTTTGTAATCCATAAATATGTGTACTCCAAAGGTAAAAGCATACGTCTTTATAAGTTTTTTTCTGTAGTCATGTTGTTCCAAAGTAATTTAGGATTTCACTCTTGAGTGTAATAAATTATGTTGACAAATTAAAAGTAACATTTTAAAATGAATAATTTTATCTGAAGTTAAGCTCTTTCACAAGATTTTTCACATTGTTATTTTAGATATTTGCTCTTTAAAATAAGTTTGTTTTCTTCATTGGCTGCAGAACTAATATATTCCCAAATCAAATAAAGCCACTTCTGTGTTTCCTATTTAGTAAAAAAAAATTTGAAAATGATGATGCTTACTGCAGTTCTAATTTTCAATTTCAACCCTTGATGCCAAGGAGATGAAGAGATAATCATGTGGGTATAGCTAGACAATTTGAGCCACAGGGGGGGTATAGCTGGACAATTTGAGCCACAGGATGCTATTAGTATCCAAACCCAGGATAAGATCCTTGCCTCTCACAGATGATGTCATGGAAGGATTGAGGAAAGGAACAATTGCATTTCCTGTGTCCTGTAAATGACTTCTGACACCAACTACCTGGAATTTAGCCAAACTTCACAATTCAAGGACACATTCTTCTCCAAGAAAACTTGCACCCCATACACCAGCTGCTAGTTTGGGTTCTCCGGACCACCGTCATTCATGCCAGCTGGCTTCAAATTTGGGAGTTCCCACTACTACTTCAAATTTGATTTGCTAGACTGACTCACCAAAACTTACAAGAGTGCTACGCTGATGGTTACACTTTATTATGACTACAGGAAATCAGACCATCCAAACACAAAACTTCACTGAGTGAGATCTAAGAGAGGCTCAAATACGGAAACTCCCATTAGCTGTGAACATGTGGACTCTGTGAACTTGTAGACCTTATTATCCTAATATGTGGTAGCACTCACAATATCAGCAATCGCTGAAGCTCAACTTTTTCTCAGGATTGTCATTTTGCTGGGGTTCCATTACATAGGCGCTGTTAGCTGATTCAATGAACTTGTCCTTCACTCCCCAACCTCCTCCCCTGTATGGAACCCAGACTGATATCACCTAGCATGAAACCCTTACTGCTTATGGATGCAACAATTCATGTATAGAACCTCAACACTTAGAGATAAAAGTAAGTAGAATCAGGAATCCAAAGTCATTCAAGGCTTTACAGTAAGTTCTGTTCCAGCCTTGGCTACATGAAATGTGACTCAAAGAAATGGGGGAGGGGAAGAAAGATAGACAGAAAGAAAGAAAGAATGAAAAAAAAGAAATAAAGGAAAGAGAGAAAGAGAGAAAGAGGAAGAAAATAAAATAGTATATCCCTATAATTACAGCCTTGGTGGTTGATCTTCCTGATAATTCTACCCAATGATTCATTTTGTTGACATAAATTATCCTCAGGCTCAGCATATATCACTGTAGTATCATAAGTAGTTAGGAAAAATTATCAGAGGGCAGTACTACACATAACAAGGACACACTAACTGAGAAAGTACAAGAACCTACAGGCTTTCTTCCGTGGGAACAGAGAGCAGTTACATTTCTTCTACATGGTCCCACGCAATTAAAAGTGTCTGAGCTCCTAGGGAAATTTATTCAATATAAAAGGTGTATTTAAATGGTTTTCTACTAGTAGTTTTCTAGAATTGTCTTTTTGCATATGATTTGTTTCTTTTGTGGAAGACCCTAAAACCAAGGTAACAACTAGATAATAGAATGGTTGATATAGGAAAGTGCTGCACAGTCACTGGAGTTCTCTGCTCCCTGTATGTGCTTCTCAATTAAATCAACACAGTGTCCTACTGTTTCTTTCCTTCTAGCTGTTAACATCATATTGGTCTAAATATATTGGAAGAAAAGATATAGAATTAATAGTAACAGCAGCAGCAAGTAGTGGTTTAAATATATAGAAAAGCTGAAATGATAGAGAGTGGGTTAGTTGGTCCCTCAGTGGTTCAAGAACCTTACCTTTCTACTATGACTATTGTTGTTGTACTGTGTATTGTGCTTATTTTATAGTAACTGCCCCCCCCCCCAATAACCAGCCCATCCATGGAGAACTACATCAATCTCTTCATGAGGAAATTTGTTTTTCTCATGGTTACAAATACCTCGTAAAGACCTCACTGCTTCTCAATATTATTACGTTGGGGGGGGGGATCAAGACTAAATTTTGATGGTGATTAACCATATTCAAATCATAGTAGTTTATATTCAATCATGCTCCATTGAAAAGTCATAGCTATAGCCCACTATATTTTATAAGAAGAAAGATTTTAGATCAAGAATTTCCTTTTTTTTTCTGTTTCATGGAATTAGAAAAGTAAGGATAAACTAAAACCAATGCAAACAAAAGTAAGATAACTAAAAAATTTATTGTGGAAACATAAAATAGAGAAGAAAAATGACATGAAAATCGATAAGAAAAAAATTTAATTTTTTAAATGATCAAGAAAATTGACAAAATTTTCCTACACTTACCAAGAAAAGAGGAAATGATAGACAACTTGATTCAGAAAAGGTATTAAAATTACACAAGATGAAAGGAAAATGAAAGACCTACATACTACATAAATAGTTGGTAAAATTTCCTTGTCAAAGAATTAGTAAGCTTAATACAGCAGCATATCAAAAGAAGTATATCCAAATCAAAAACAAGAAAAATTTCTTTTGAGAATAGAAATGTGGCTTGGTGTAAGAAAAAATATCCCTGAACAACAGGGAAATACATACTCATCTCTGTAGACACCCACATATTCACACACAAAAGAGTTGATAAAAATCCAAAGACCTCTTATATGAAAAGCATACACAGAAAACTAAAAAGAAAGAAATTATCCCAAATTTAAAAAAAGGTATCTGAGGTCTAAAACACGATCTATGACAGGTTTACTGAGAGAATATGAATGATGATGCTGAAAAATCTGCCCCACAAGAGGACACACAGCATAAATGTTCACATTTGCCACTTTACTTTACTAAAATTTTTCACTAGTGTAACTGAGAAAAGAATTTAGAGTTCACTTTTATATACAGAAAACCCTAAAGAATGCACACATGCACATGTGCACGCGCTTGCACACACACACCCTAATGACACAAGTTAAACCAAACAGCACGATGCAAATTCACTGTACACATTTCAATATGCTAGTAATATACAGATTAAAAGTACAATCTTCAGTTATTCACAATAGTACCCCAAATAATAAAATGCTGGGTTACAAAAGCATTTCAGATTTGTAGACTCAAATTATTAAACAGTTGAGAGAAGTTTAAAAAACCTTAAATGGAAGTTCTGTGTTGATAGGTTGATGGCTTAATGTTATTAAAAGATCAAACCCCTTCAATTTAAGATTAAAGTCAATCTTTATTAAAATTCCAATAAAGTTTCAGTGGAAATAGAAAAATGGGTCTTAAAATTCATGATAAATTCAAAAGTACTCTAAAAGCCAATGTAATATTGATAAAGAATAAGGCAGGAGAACTCATACTCTATTTTAAGAATAATAAATCTACATTGATAACTAGCATAAGGATAGATATTCAGATAAATACAATAGGACTAAGAATACAGAAAGACACCCACGAATTTCTAGTGAACTGACAGATAATTGTACTGACCGCACTATTTGAAGTAGAAAATATAGATAGTGTTTTTAACAAATTGTACTGGGACAATAGGAAATCTTGTGTCAAAGAATAAATGTTAATCCCTACCTCACACCATATGCAAAATCTAGTCAAACTCATTAAATATATACATTTAAAAGTTTAAAAAATTATCAAAAGGAAAAATTATCCTTAATCTTAATGCCATTGGATTAATGTGAGTTGGGCAATGACTTCATTAATATGATACCAAGGGTACAAAGAACCCAAGTAAAAAACAAATTAGAGCTCATCAAATTAATAACCCTTGTCTAACCAAGGACACATTAAGAAAATGAAATGGTTATGTTTACAGTGAGAGAAAAACTATAATTAGTTCCCACTTCACATCCAAGAAGATTATAATCAAATGGGAGGAAATAAAGACATTTTTTGAAGCTGTTGAGAAGTTAAAACTTTCATCCATTGTGTGTGGGAATATCATATAAACAAAAATCATAAAAGTCCTCTAGAAAACACTGTAACAGCTCTTTAGAATTTCAAATATAGAGTTACTACAAAATCTAGCAATGTTGCTCCTTGATATATATCCAAGAGAAATAGAAACAGGTGTCCAAACAAATGCTTTATAGAAACATTCAGAGCACACAATTCACAACAACTAATAGGTAGAACTAACAAATTATTCAACAAATGGCAATGGAATTTCTTAAATTATACAGAAATATTTAGCCAAAAGAGATGAGTACTTACACATGCAGTCACATAGATGAACATTGAATGTTCTTATTTGTGCTACAAGTGAAAAAAAAGACAAAAGATGAATTAAACAGTGTATAATTTTGTTTATAGATCCTCTTTAAAATAGGCAAGTTCAGAAAATCAGTAAAAAAAAAAAAGGTCAAAATAGTTCTTAAGCTAGGCGAAGTAATGGAGAATGACAGTACTATATTTTGAGTATACTATAATTTGCGAAAATGATATTCTTTATTACATCATTTAGTTGAAGTACTCATTCAGCTTGTGTGATTTTATTACATCTGTCTGTCGTCTGTCTGTCTGCGTCTCTATGTCTGTCTATCTACCTATTTATTTATACTGTTTGTGTGTGTCTGTGTGTGTGTGTGTGTGTGTGTGTGTGTGAACCCATGCGAGCATATCATGCAGTGCCTGTGGAAGGCAGAGGACCACTTGTGAGAGCTGGTTTTCTTTTTCACCATATGGAGCTCTGGGACCAACCTTGGGTTGTCAGACTCCGTGGTAGACATGTTTTTAACCATCTGAGACATCCATACAACCTAGGTTATATGATTTTTATCTCATTTAAAATACATTCTGCACACAAGAGAAAGGGCTCTGCACCCTATCTGGCATTGCGTTAGAGCTGACCCTCTCGTATGGGGCACAGGTGAACCAGCTCTGAGGATGAGAGAGCAGAAGAGCTGACACCATCCCTCCCCGCCCCCCGATCTGCCATGTGGTGGCACGGATGAGGAAAAGACGACCTGCCCCCTCTGGCCCTTGCCACCCTGGGGTCACAAGACTCAGAGAACTAGCCCTGTCTCTCACTAGTTACAGCACACAGGAGAGTGAGTCTCGCACTCTGTCTGGGCAGCATACTAGACAAGAACAACACAAGACAATGACAGAATATTCAAGAGGAGCCCCAGTGAGAGCTCAGAGCCCTTTATCGGTGGTGTGGCAGAAACCAGAGTCCTTAAGACAGATCGATTACTTGTGGCAATGAACACTTGTAAAAAAAAAAAAAAAAAGATAAATGGATCTCTCCTCTTCCTGTAAGCGGCCAGAGGTGACCCATGAAGATGGTACGCTACTCTCTTGACCCAGAAAAACCCTACAAAATCATGCAAATCAAGAGGATCAAACCTTCGGGTTCACTTTAAGAACACCCGTGAAACGGTCCAGGCCATCAAGGGTATGCGTATCTGAATAGCCACCAAGTATCTGAAAGATGTCACTTTGAAGAAGCAGTGTGTGCCATTCCGATGGTACAATGGTGGAGTCGGTAGGTGCGCCCAGGCCAAAGAGTGGGCTGGACACAGGGTCGGTGGCCAAAAAAGAGTGCAGAATTTTTGCTACACATGCTTAAAAATGCAGAGAGCAATGCTGAACTGAAGGGTTTAGATGTGGACTCTCTGGTCATTGAGACATCCAGGTGAGAATTTACAGAGCTCATGGCCGGATTAACCCATACATGAGCTCCTACCCCTGCCACATCGAGATGATCCTCACTGAAAAGGAACGGATTGTTCCA
>NC_022032.1:26300700-26310757 GCF_000317375.1 Microtus ochrogaster | reverse complement strand
AAAAGGCAGAGTGTGGATTTGAGGGGAGATGCAGGTAAATTCAATTGGAATGCACAATGTGAAATCCACAAATAATCAATAAAAATATATGTATATATAACTATATATACACACTTAAATATATACATACATATATGGTTAAAAGAAAGTTCTTGGCTTTGGGTATTCTACCTACAAGTTTGGCCCCTTCAGGTCTCTCCTCAATTACACTTTCCTTGCAACAACTTTTGAAAGTAAATTTACTTTCCAAAAATCTCTGTTTGAAACCATGGATGTCAAAGCATTATAGTTTGCTTTAATCAATTTGAGATATTTAAGGAAGAAGAGCTCAACTTGAATATGTTATTTTAGAATGATGGTTTTATTGGTCAAGTGTAAGGAAAATGATGATCTTCTAAATTTGAATCTATTTATGCTGTTCTTGTGAAGGTTGCCAGACTGGCTATTATATAGTACAATTCTCTCAAGGCTTCTTTCCCCTGGTGAAAGATCCACACAGGCCTCCTTCTCCAGTTTCTGATCAAAGCACTCCCCTTGACATCATTCACAAAGTGAGCATGCCTCTGCATTCTCTGGGAACACCTTCTGGCCTGGAATGTCAGTGAGATCATGTCATCCTCTAGTGGCTAAACTTAAAAGCTGCATTCCAAACCTGGAGCCCTTTGACCTTAAGTTGACACACTCGGTCCCACAGTGTTCCATACTCATTTCTAAGATTCTATACTCACAATTGGGATCGTAGGAAGACAATGGCAAGCTGTCGTGTATAAACCCAAATGTATCTAGATGTTCACTATATGTGCTGTAGTGAACAATATCCTACTGGCTCCTTGTTGGGTACTGTATTCCCAATTAGTAACCTAAACACTCTATATAATCTCTTGCCACTTTCATTTTACTTTATGATCTTGTTAGGTGGAGGTCACCATGACAGTGAAACTATACCATAAAGAGAAGGTAAATCAAATAATACAATATGATTATACACATGTGATGGAATATTTTCTTTGCTTTTGGTTGTTGATTTTTTTCTAGTTAATATATTTGAATTGTATATTATAATAGTCAAATGTGCGAATATTGTTAACCTATTTACCAATATCCTTAATTACTTTCTGCTTCTAAATAATGATTTCTATGGGTTGAAGTATCAGGATAAGTTGAATTAACCACTAGACTTCCAACTATTTAAGAATGCCTTACCTGTCTTTTATTCTTACTGTCACTGCACGTACACAGTAAATATTTGTGGAACAGAAGCTACACATTCTCTAACTAATTTATCTGTTTGACACTAATAGAATTTCACATATTAGAGCTGCTCAAAACTGCACGGGAAACCAAACTGTGTCTCAAGGAGCAGTTTGCTTTGTAAAGTCCGCAGTAACGAACCATGACTCTGCCTTATGTCACAGCTGGGCACTGAACCACTCCCCTTCAAGTTCCAGCTCCGCTAATTCCCTGAGTAGTTTCCCCAGGAAAAGGTTCTTCTTTTAAGTCTGGCGCTGTGCTATAAACACGCTCCTGTTTATTCCAGCTAATGAGAAACAGGCGTCTGGAAATGTGTCTCCGAGGAGAAAGCCAAGGAAATCTTTAGAAATACTGCTCTCCTGGTTGACTGAAAAGATAGCATGTGGGAATGCATTGTAAGCAAAACTTATAGCTGATGTTATATATCAAGTTCAAAAAGATGTCTAATTTAGGTGTAAAGCTTCCTTGGATACACCAGCTTGGGCTTTGTGGTAAGAATGGGCAAAAGTGGTGAGAATTTTTTTTCACATATATTTAGCTTTCTCCCCTCTCCATTTCCCCTATACTCTTACTATTGCCTCTCCCCACACCTGACCCCAATTTTGCTTTCCTGCTGGGAATCCTTTTCTGGTCCTGTTATCTCTCCTTGGGATCAGTCAGGCTGTCCTTCCTTTCTTCTCTTCCTTTCTAAGGTGTCTAATAGTTTAAAGCCTTTTAATCTCGTGGCTTTCCCTGTAGACAGTTTCAAATAGCTTCTACAGCTGCTATAAGTCCTTTCATTAAAAAAAATCTACTAACTTTCAATTCACAGTGTTTATTATTGAAAAGTTTTCCAAGGGTCTGCCTCACTAAATTTTTAGTTCTTGGAAAATATTTTTATCTAAAAGGTAGTTTTCACTTAAAATAAATGTCTAATAACAAGAAAATGACAAAGGCTGTTTGTTTTTCTATAGCTTCTCATCAAACTCTAACTGCCCATATCTCTTTCCTCTATAGTCTTCATCTGCTTGAAAAGACATAGACTTCTTATTGGTTATTATTCATTTGTAAATGCAAATAGCACTCTCATTTCAAGTATGTGATTTTACTCATTCTAAGGATACTGCACATTTTCTCCATTGTCTATTCATTCCAATCATTATCCATCACTGATTCTTTCGTTGCTTTCCCAATGTTTTTGGAAACTCAGTATTACCAGTACCTCCTGCACTACTCATACAATCCTCCTTCAGGAAGCACACATGAGTTTTATTTTTCTATGGAAAACGTCATTCAATCAATATTATTTGCCTGCTTCTTGTAGTGGAAAGGTGTTGTACAATATGAGATATGAAGATTATATGAATTTGGGGAAGTACCACCTGTGGAGATCAGTATTATAGGTCCTAAAAGAACTCTTCATAAATAATTTAGTCTTTCTGGGGGTATGGGTTCTCCTACCACCATTGCCTTTATATGGCCACACATTCATATTTTCTTTGTCTATAGCTTCTTTCTGTTAGCTTTGATTGCTTTTAATATGATGTCTTAAGAGAACCAAACCTTTTGTTGTGAAAACAGTTCTGGAGCTTGCTCCATGTATACCTTGCAGCTCCATAAAAGCTTTCAGAGACTAAAGAAAGCACCTGGCAAACTATATTAGGTTAGTGGCAGAAGCCTACTAAATCTTATATTCACATTGAAACACTGGCCCCAAATGTATATGTCATGGGCCTGAAAGATTATCAGCATCATTGTTGTTTCAAAAATGCATATCCACAGAGATAAATCTGTAAACTGAATCAATATCTCAATGATTGCTTTTTACTATGATAAAACACAAATTAGTTTTACATTACCGGGTTTAGAATAAATATTTAGCATTACATATTTATTCAAAAAGTTATCATTGGGTACTTATGAGTGTTTTTTTTTTTTTTTTTCTGGATATGGGTCAGGCACCACTTGCTTGCAGGGCCTTTTGAGGCCAGAAGAGGGAGTATTCTTTGGGAATGGAGTTACAGAGGCCTATGAGCACCCACGTGGGTAACTAAGGATGTGCCAGGGTGCTCTGAAATGACAGAATTCTTTTCCACTGCGCCATCAACTGTAAAACCCCATTACATATTCTCTAAGTTATATTCAGTAAAAATAAAATTGTCAATTTCATAATTCCCAGGTCACTGCCATGCACAAACATCAGAACAGCACTTTTTTCCCCTTACAGAGGGGAAGCACCACAGAAACCCCCAACTAAGCAGTGTACAGAGAGTGGCACTCCGCACTCTGTCCTAAAAGGGATGTTTTTACCAGCTCTCTCATTTATCAAGACCTTCCCTCAGGGCTCAATAATCCATAGAGAAGAGGAAGCAGAAACATGGTAGAGCCAGGCTAGATGTATAACTTCAAGGAAGCAGTCCTTTTAGACACGATAGCACTAATGTTTATGCGAACTCACAGAAATTGTGCCTGCATGCAAACAGCCTGCACAGGTTCAAACCAGATGTGGTCCCAGAGCTGAGAAGGGAAAGCAGATACCAACTCCCACCCCTTACCAAGAAGATATCTGTAATTGATACCCAATGGTAGAGGAAGAATGAATTTTCTTTAATGATATCTTGCTAGGTATACAAATCACACTTTAAGAAGGAATCCTACTCAGGAGTAGTTGCTCAAACCTAAAAGTCAATAATATTTTCATAGATTTTTAATATTGTATTGCTTTAGTTGGACATTTTTTGTCTGTTGGTATTTTGCTTATATATTTTTGTTTCTTTTTTTATTTTTGTAGATTTGTGTGTGTGTGTGTGTGTGTGTGTTTCTTGTTTTGGTTTGTTTTGCTTTTAAATGCAAGAGAGAAAGGAAGGGCAGAATTGGGTTCGTAGAGAGGCAGGGAGAATCTGAGAAGATCTGCGGGAGGGAAAGTATTATACAAAAAATATTCTTTTCTGTGTTTCTGCTTCTTTCTCCGGATTGTTGACTGCACTACTCCATAAGGGAGGAGGGGGTAGAGATGTGCACAGGGTAAGGATATTTGGGGGTATGACAGAGACAGCCTTCCAGGAGACAGATTTCAATAAATCAGCCCAACTTTATTCCAGAGTATAAGGAATATATAGAATCAGGGAGCCTGGGGACAAACTCTAATTTGCATTAATTGGCATGCTCTTAACCAAAGGCTTCCTATGTGGCAACAGGGTCCTATAGCAGAACTCCTAACACAAGTCTTCTAGCAGAAATCTGTGCCGAGGGTCAAGCTAAAGCTATATCAGGCAACTGGCTTAGAGACAGCTTTCAGATAAGGTCAGGCAACCAAACCCAGGGACATTCTCCAGATAAGGGCAGGTTGAGAGCAGGAAATTTCATTGGGGAGGGAGGGAGTAGGTCAGGCCATCTTAGACTGTGACCTTTGACCAGCCAACAAGGCTTTTCCAACCCTCTTCAAAAGATAACTAAGTAGTGGAAGTGCTGGAGAGCTTCCTCACCAGGTGAGGGCACTGGTTGCTCTTGCAGAGGTCTTGCCTTTAGTTCCCAGCACCCAGATAGTGACTCAAGAGTTCTGTTGTCCTCTTCTGGCCTCTGTGAGCACTGCATGAATTTGTTGCAGATACCAATCTGGATTCTTTTCAGCACAGTGAGAACTCCAGGGAACTCAAAGACCATCACCCTACTGATTTTAGCTTGGAAGTTGAAAGCCTTTCCCTTTCCTTTATCATTTTTGCCTCAGATTTGTGGGTTTCTGTTGCAGTAGGAGTGGCGGTCTGCTTCCCGCCACCCAGCTAGCTTTATCCAAAATAATTACACGGAAACTGTATTCTTTTAAACACTGCCTGGCCCATTACCTCTAGCCTCTTATTGGCTAGCTCTTACATATTGATCTAACCCATTTCTAATAATCTGTGTAGCCCACGAGCTGGTTTACCAGGAAAGATCTTAACCTGCGTCTGCCTGGAGTGGGAGAATCATGGCGACTCACTGATTCAGCTTCTTTCCCCAGCCTTCTGTTCTGTTTTCTCCACCTACCTAAGGGTTGGCCTATCAAGGGGCCTAGGCAGTTTCTTTATTAATAAGAAATCACTCCCACATCGGGTTCATTGCTGAAGATACTATAAACCAAATTTCTAAGCTATCTTTTGGTGTTTCTTGCATGAAATGGTCCGTACATGAAATATAAACCTTATTATACACATTATTATGCTATTTAAAACACTTATTAAAAACATTAACAGTAGGTAAATAAAATTGCTGTCATGGTGTCTAGAATTTCCTTTAATTTTAAAAGAAGAAATCATGTCTAAGGATGTTAGGAATGACTGTCCTAAATCACAACTGAGGTTGCTAGTACACAGATAAAGGAGGAACTCCTCACAACTACAAGAGCAGAGTTTTTGGTGATTGTTCAAGGTTTTCTTTCACGTGTGCCCCAATTTCCCCTCCAGTGCCCCTTGTATTATTTCCAACTTCTTCCACTCTTAACTTTGTGTTTTTTCTCCTCCCTTTTTTCTTCTTCATTAAAGACTCATTAAATATTTTAATCAATTAGTACTGCCCATATATGTGTGTGTATGGGGCCATCAGATAAATCTACACCCTCAAAACAGGATAACATTGAGATAAGATCTTGTCACATAGCTCAAGTTTCACTATATTGTTGTGGGATACTTGTTTACACTATATGAAGATGTGTTATTATGATTGGTTTACTAAAAAGCTGAATGGCCAATGGCTAGGCAGAAGAAAGTGTGCAAGATTTCCGGGGAATTTTGGGAGGAAGAAAGGCAGAGATGTATTCGGGACACAGAACAAGTCAGACACATAGAATGTGAGAAAGGTAAAAATCACGTGGTAAAATGTAGATTAATAAAATAAGTTAGCTGAAATTATAAGAGTTAGTTAGAAACAATCCTAAACTAAAGGCCACACTTTCATAATCAATAATAAGTCTCCATGTTGCTATTTGTGAGCTGTCAGCTCAAAGAAAAGTCGGACTACACTAAATAGCCCAGGCTAGCCTTGAACTTTTGATTTCCCCTGTTTCATCCTTCTCAACTTTTAGGATTTCATGTGTGAGCATAAGCTTAGTCCTAGTTATTACCCACTTATCTCCAATCCTAGTTTTCCCCGTTCTACTAGACAATACAGTCTATAAGGTTTTACAAGAAGCTTCATATTTTTTTAACTGACTGTATAAATTGAAAATCTCTGGTGAGTCTGACACTGTCATCTACATACCATACCTGAACTCATTTTATTCTTGAATCAGCTGTATCAGCCAGGTATTGTTAGTTGTCTGATATTGATGAAGAAGCTGAGATTCAGAAGCATTTGCTATTCCCAGATCACAAAGATCATGGATTATACAGCATTGTTCAAGTTCAAGTCTAATGAATCCAAGTGCCTACAGTCTTTAATTTCTATGGGTCTGGCTCAGGTATGAAGCTAAGTGACTTAGGTCATTCTAAAACATTGTATTCATTTTCTACTCCAAAGCACCCACTGCTCTTTGTAGGGTCTGCATCTTTCCTGGTCACCTTTGTACTTCATTTGTAGAAGTTCTTCTATTGAACTGAATTGTTTTATTCAAATCTTTTACAGTAAAGCCTTAATACCAAATGCAACTGCATTTAGAGAGAAAGCCTTTAAAGATATCCTTTTTAGGCAAATAAATGGCAATATTTTATATAATTTAAGGCCAGAAGAATACTATTAATGTCGGTATATTATGGCTTTTTCTGAGTTTTCATATAAGAAATCTTTATTGTAGCATCCCTTCATTGTAGACACAGTCTTAAGTATAGAATATCAGGACATAATGGTGGGGTACTAATAATGTAATGCAATGTCTAATATAATATTTTTCATTCAAGGACATGTGCTCAACTATGTCCATAGCAGCATTGTTTGTCATAGCCAGAACCTAGAAACAACCTAAATTCCCCTCAACCAAAGAATGGATAAGAAAAATGTGGTACATTTACACAACAGAGTACTACACAGCAGAGAAAAACAACGACATCTTGAATTTTGCATGAAAATGGATGGAGCTAGAAAATACCATTTTGAGGGAGGTAACCCAGACAAAGAAAGACAAGTATCACATATACTCACTCATAAGTGGTTTTTGAACATAAAGCAAAGAAAAACCAGCCTCAAAATCATAATTCCAGAGAACTTAGACAACAGTGAGGACACTAAGAGAGACATAAAGATATCTAATCTACATGGGAAGTATAAAAAGACAAGATATTCTGAACAAATTGGGAGCATGGGGATCTTGGGAGAGGGTTGAAGGGGAAGGGAGAGGAAGGAAGAAGAGTGGGGGAAAATGTAGAGCTCAATAAAAATTAATTAAAAAAAGAAGTGTAACAGACATAAAGAATACATGCAGGTGATATACCCTGTGAGATAACAATGAGATCATGGTCATATGTCAGTCTAAGATGGAGCAGACCTAAGATGGAGAAAAACCTGTTGGTTAATCAAAATTGTACTTTTAGCCTCTACAGGTATGAGACAACAAACTCCCATTATTTGATCCACGTAGCTGATGGCACAGATGTCCCTGATCTAACAGTGGGGTTGTCTCTCTGCACACAAATTATAAACTGAATATGAGTTAAGAAATGCCTTTGGTACAGTTTATTTACCATAGCACAGTAACATAGGCTGTTTGTTCTTGTGGTCAAATGTCTGTCTGGGAACTGTGGCTCACTGTGACTGCACAGCATCTTGAGATAGCACAATGCCACATATTACTAGCCTGGAAAAGGATTAGCATTTAAATTTTGGTGCTAGAGAATTTCCCATGAATCCACCAGGATGACCCCAGCTGAGACTTCTAGCAATAGTGGAGAGGGTGCCTGAACTGGCCTTCCCTGGTATTTAGATTGCTAAATACCCTAATTGTCATCATAGAAACTTCATCCAGTAACTGATGGAAGCAAATTCAAAGATCCACAGCCAAGCACCAGATTGAGTTCCATGAGTCCAGTTGAAGAGAGGGAGGAGGGATTATATGAGCAAGGGGGATGAAGATGATTATGGAAAAACCTACAGAGATAGCCGAATCAAGTTTTTGATAACTTGAGAACTTTAGACCAACAGCTATGGAGTCTTCATGGGACCCAACTAGGCCATCTCCATGTGGGTGAGAGTTGTGTAGCTTGGTCTGTTTCAAGGAACTCTTGACAGTAGGATTTGGATCTATCCATCCCTGGTGCGTGAGCTGGCTTTTTAGAGCCCATTGCCTATGGTGGGTTGAATGGCTCAGGCTTGCTGTGGGGGCAGGGGTGGTTCTTGGTCCTGCCTCAACTTAATGTGCCAGGCTTTGTTGACTCCCCATGAGAGGTCTTACCCATGTATGGGGGTTGGCTTAGTGGGGAAGCTGGGAGAGAGAACAGGAGGAGGGTTCTGAAGGGGAACTGTGGTTGGTATGTAAAATGAATAAAAAAAATTAAAAAATAAAATAAAATTTTTAGGTGAGTGCAGAAACACACTTGTAGTCCCAGATACTCAAAGATTGAGGCAGGAGCATTATTTTCATCCAAGTGCTTAAGATAAGCTCACATTATACAATAAGAACCTGCCTTTTAAAAAGTGAGTTATGAAAAAGGTTGGAGGAGATTCAATATAGCAGTGCCTGGCATTTAGAGACCGGGGAGACATGGTGACCAAGGATGAGTCTGCACACTGTGTATTATCTCCAGAACAACTGAAAAAGAGGCAGATCTTGCAGGGAGATGGTTTTAAAAGTGGTTTCATGGCCAGGTGACACATGCTGTTAATCCCAACACTTGGAAGACAGAGGCAGGCAGAGCTCTGTGAGTCTGAGGACAGCCTGGTCTACAGGATAAATTCCATGACTGGCTTTAAAGCTACACAGAGAAACACCATCTCTAAAAGACAAACAACTACAACAACAACAATAACACACGCGCGCGCACACACACACATACACACACACACACACACACACACACACACACACACACACACACACACACAAGTGATTCCAAGGAATTGGAAAAAATATGGCAGAATGGACCAGCACATGTGGTTGAGAGAAATACTGCCCACAGGGCAGGGTGATGTATAGCAGATCCTGCCCTCAGATGTGCTGCCCAGTCCCAGGATCACCTTGACTCTGAGCAACAGCAAGATATCAAAGGTGAATTTTCTGGATTAAGCCTCCTTGAAACACTTCGTTGGAGGCCATGTTGCTGTGAATGGTTCATGCTGCCGTGGGCTGCTATGGGCAAGGAAGAGTCTCTTGTGGTGGTACCAAAGGACTGCAGACTCAAAACAGGACGAGAGACACTGAAGGCCATTGTGACAACCCTTTCCCCTCCCCAAAAGGAAACAGTCCAGGCATGAAGCTATTGAAAAGAGTCCATAAAAATTGTAATAAAGATGTTGAAGTGTAGCTCTTCATAGTTAATAGTTTGGAACTAGGTGGTAGGGTGGTGGGGAAGGACTCAGCTTCCTTTATGGCTGGCACTGGAGGTTTGATAATGCACATGGTCAACACAAATTGGACTTGATGTTTTTTGTTTTCTGTTTGTTTTTTTTTTATTGACAAGTGGGAAGTTAGACAATGTCACAAGAGTGGGACAGTGGGCATGGGAGGATTGTGAAGCAAGCATGGTCATGGTGACTTTGTATGAAATTCCCAAATAATTAATAAAAATATTACATTGGGAAAAGAGAGCAAACAAAGCAGAACAAAAACTAAAATATGATTTCTTCTGATTGCATTAAATTCTTCTGCCATTTAAATACAAACAATCACAAATTGGTTCATTATACATCTGAAATCATATGCATTTTC
>NC_022032.1:26297421-26300573 GCF_000317375.1 Microtus ochrogaster | reverse complement strand
CAAAAAAGAAAACAACTATCTTTTTAAATTATGCATACCAATTCATATTCCCACTTCTTCCCCTCCTCCAATTCCCTCCACATACCCCCCTACCACACCCATAGAAAGCAAGGCACATTGCTTTGGGGATGGTCCAAGGCCTTTTCTACTATGCTGAGCAAGGTATTCATCCATAGGAAACAGGTTCCCAAAAAGCCAGGACAAGCAGTGGGGATAAATCCTGATGCTACTGCCAATGGCCCCTTAGTGTGCCCCAGCCATTCAACTATCAACCACATTCAGAGGGACTAGTTTGGTCCTAGGCTTGTTCCTTCCCAGTCTATCTGGTGTTTGTGAGCTCTCGTGAGCTCAGGTGGACTGTTTCAATGGGTGGACTCATCATGGTCTTGACCTCTTTGCTTATATTCTCACTCCTCCCACTCTTCAAATGGACTTTGGGAACTCAGTCCAGTGCTCCGATGTGGGTCTCTGCTTCTGTCTCCATCAGTTAATGGATGGATGTTCCATGGTGATATTTAAGATACTCATCAGTCTGACTATAGGGCAAGGCTAGTTAGAACACCCTCTCCTCTATTGCTTAGGGTCTTAGTTGGGGTATCCTTGAGGATTTCTGGGAATTTCTCTAGTGCCAGGTTTCTTGTTAACCCCTACAATGGCTCCCCCAACCAAGATATCTTTTTTTGCTCTCATCTCTGTCTTTCTTCCATCTCAACTATCCCATTCCCTCAAGTTCTCCTTAAACTTTCCCCTCGTCTTCCCCTTCCACCCTCCCTTCTCCCCTCACCTCTATATTCACAATTTTGCCAGGTAATCTTGTCTATTTCAACGTTCCAGTTGAATCTACATTTTTTTAGGGTTCACCTTGTTACTTTCTCTAGGATCATGAACTATAGGCTCAATATCCTTTATTTATGGCTAGTATCTTAGGAGCAAGTACATACCATATTCATTTTTGGGGGTTTGGGTTACCTCAGTCAGGATGGTGTTCCACCCATTTGCATGCAAAATTCAAGATGTCATTGCTTTTTATTGCTGAGTAGTACTCTAATTTGTAAATGTGCCACAGTTTCTTTATCCATTCTTTGCTTGAGGAGCATCTAGGTTGTTTCCAGGTTCTGGCTATTACAAATAATGCTGCTATGAATATAGTTGAACAAATGTCTTTGAGATATGACTGAGCATCTTTTGGGTATATTCCCAAGAGTAGTATTGCTGTATCCTGAGATAGGTTGATTCCCAATTTTCTGAGAAACTGCCATACTAATTTCCAAAGTGGTTGTACAAGTTTGCATTCCCACCAGCAATGGAGGAGTATCTCTCTTTCTCTGTTTTGTTATTCAGAGAAACATCATTCCTAGCTATCATTCCAGCGAGGAGACTTTCTATCCAGTAACAGCACTGGCCTGATGTTATCTGATTAGAAGAGTTCAGCCTTCTAGTGACTCTCCAAGAGCTGACTCAGGACATTCAGCCAAAGATAATTCCAGGAGATCGATCACCTTGATCTTTTAAAAAGATGAACACATCTAGCTTTTTATGTCATTTATTATTGTAACTGTTATATACACAGAAGTTATATTTTGAGTGCATTTTTGGGGTCTGGAGAGATATTTTAGTCACGATCAATACTTGACCTGAAAATCTGATGATCTTCTTTCAAATCTCTAATGCTCACATAAAAAACCAGGCACAGTGATGCATGGCTATATCCCCAGCACTGGGAGGCTGAGTGAGACAGGGGAATCCAAAATCTCACTGGCCTGACAGTTCAGCCAAATAGATGAGTTCTAAAACCAGCCACAGACCCATAAAAAGGAAAGAAACACCCAGCTTCCTGCTCTGGTCCCCCATGTGTGCATAAGCAAGTACATCTGGACATTTAAGTATGTATACCACCCCCACATACATACATACAATAATTTCTGCATAACTTACTCTATAGAAGCTATCTCATATGTGACTTGTTTCTTAAAGTAGAGCTATATAAAACATAATCTAGAACATTCTAATTCAAAGCTGAAGAAATAAATTTAGAAGGTGAGTGAATTACCAAATATCTGTCAGCCTGAGTAACAGAGACAGCCTATATAACATTGGTTCTGATTCAAACTTTACTCATCTTTCCTCTCTATCACATTTAAAAACGATACACCAGATTATATTCATTTGTTCTGTACAATAAAATTGTACCAAACAATATATTTAATTTATTTGAATTAAATTGAAAAAGAAAGCTAAAGATAGATATCATTTAAATTGAACATAGATTATTGTGTCAGACACCTTACTTAATAATCTTACGCCCAAAGCAATGGAGTCAATCAAGCTTGAAAGAATAATTTTGGTTCATTGAATTCTTTGAACAAAAATAATTTATCTCAAACACATCAATAAGGAAGTAAAATGTGCTGTACAACCTTAAATTGATGTTAGGAAGTTGTATAATTAATTGAGAGTTATAAAGAATCATTTATCAAGAAACAGATACTGTACACTGAACTGTAATGGACTTGGGAGAACTAGTCTCAATCTTTGTAAATTTCATCTGGAAAAAGAAATAAATTGGCCATCTTATTTCTTTATTTCTTTCCTTTTGATTGCAATTGTTTGGGTAGCATAGCTAGATCTTGCAGACTGCCACCTGTTAAAATAATAATCCAAATAATAGACCTATAGGTCCAAGGGCTAAGTAACAACTCAATGTGAATTATCAAGAGGTAAATACTGAATTCAAGATCTGGAATTTCTCTATCTTCTCTCCAAAATTATAATGAGTATTTCCCTGCAAGATTTCTCAGTGGGTTGGATGCTTATCACCAAGTCTGACGATCTTGACCCAGAGGGCTCACATGGAGGGAAAAAAAAACAGCTTCTACAGGTTTTCCTTTGACTTCCACACATAATCTGTGATAATAGTGAGCACAAACATACTCACATGCATGCACACATACATACATATACCATGTACTAGATAATAAAAGTAATAATTATTTCTAATGGAAAAGTTGAAAGTTTTCATTCTAATAATGTTTTACCTGTCAATGAAAACATTAATGCTTGTGAGTAGTTCTAATCCTTATATTACTGATGTATAATTATACTTTAAGCATTACATTTTCATTAAAAATCAATTCTAGCCAGGCGGTGGTGGC
>NC_022032.1:26296148-26296725 GCF_000317375.1 Microtus ochrogaster | reverse complement strand
AGAAGAGGCTAGATAGAAATGGGCCAAGCAGTGTTTAAAAGAATACAGTGTCCGTGTAATTATTTCGGGGCATAAGCTAGCCAGACAGCCAGGGTGCTGGGGATGCAGCCCTGCTGCTCTTATTACTACCATTGGCACCCAGACGTGTGGACAACTGAAACCACTGAAAGCCTGAAAAAGCTTGGGAAAGAGTAAAGCATGTTTCTTGTGGAAATTTCTTGGGTCTGCTCTGCTTGCTAGAGGCAAGCAAGTGCTCTCATCTAAAAGAGGCTTCCTGACTCAGCTTTAGCTGCAAAACCCTGCAGCTCATTAAGAGGTCCTGCCACCAAACACTTAAATGGTGTGGACGAAAAGCTGAACGCATGCTTTTTGGTTTTCAGCCATAGCAGGAAAAAAAGCTGTGCCGTTTAAAAATGCCAGCTTTCTGGGATGTCCTGCCAGGGCAAACTCTGACTCTTTTACGCAGGCGGTTTGTGCGGTTTGCAAGCACAGGCTGCAGAAGCTCGCTTGCTGGCAGGGACATTGAAACACTGTAGACTTGTGGCACTGAACGTGGCTCTGGCCGGTACCTCAGCCA
>NC_022032.1:26272136-26293701 GCF_000317375.1 Microtus ochrogaster | reverse complement strand
GCTCCCTATTACTACAATCATCTAAACAAGTGTCCCTCAAAGGTCAGTGCATTTGAGAGTTGGACATCAGCCTGGGGGCTACTGGCAAATGGTGGAAACTTTAAGAAGAAAACTTTGTGAAAAAACAAATCTAGTCATCAGGGATATGCGATGCCAGCCTTATCCTCTATCTTTGTACTACGTTGTTCTAAATATTCACTTATACTTCTAATTTGCATTTTAGGATACAAGTAATAAAAAAACAGTATATATATTTTGATATATTTGGAAAAGATCTTAACCCTTTCTTGTCTGTTTATAGGCCAAAACAAAATAGACATAAAATGAAATTAAATATTAATAGAAATATGTATTTTTTACCATTAACTAAGTAGTCTCTTTCCAGTTTCTTTGAATATTTTGAAATCATTTCTCATTACAGATCCAATACTGTATCCATGAGTTTCACAGGGAGTAGACATGCAAAACAGTTTTTAAAATTGCATCAATATTAAACATGTAAAGAATTCCTTAATCTTTGGCTCCTAAAAGGCACAGTATGGCAGCTATTTATGTAACATTTGTATTGTATTCTGTATTACTGGTGATCTAAAAAGGTTTTGCATGTAGTTTATGCAAATATTATCTTGTTTTACATAAAGACCTGAGGGCTTTCCGATCTTAGTTTGTCAGGGCACCCAAGAAATTATCCCCCAGAGATGCTAAGGGATTATTGAGCTTCATTCTATATCCTTAAGAATTACAATGAAATAATAATGTCTTTTCTATCATAACTATGAATTAATATAAATGTAAGCACTGTGAATGGCATTTAAATCTAAAGACAATGAAATAGTTCTCCTTTAATAATAAATTTGGTGACGTCATGAATGGCCCTACAGTTTTGTCAGGAACCATGCCTTGGCAAAGAAATCACTTACCAGGTAGGGGTATGGCGATTAGAAAAGTTAGTAAAGATGCAAATGAAGATAATAAAACAGAAATATAGGGTAGTATTGGGAGGGAGTTCCAGTGAATACTGAAATTTCCTGCATTTAATTTTCCATATACTCCTTTACCCCAATACAGCAGGGGAGAGAAGACAAAAGACTGCTTTAACATGGTACAAAGGA
This sequence comes from Microtus ochrogaster, assembly GCF_000317375.1. NCBI lineage: Eukaryota > Metazoa > Chordata > Mammalia > Rodentia > Cricetidae > Microtus > Microtus ochrogaster. Next base: position 26,292,589 of record NC_022032.1, on the reverse strand, counting down.
CAAGTAGAACAGCTGTTTGCTTTAATACTTTGAGACATCAAGTCATTAACATTCTGGTGTTTGGGCAGTGAACCCATCCTAGACCAAGTATCCTGAAGGCAACCTCTCACAAGCTCAAATTTCCTATTTCAAAAGGAGGAGCAGAAATATGCTTGAATATCCTGACCATTAGTCATGGGGGGAGTGGATCTACCTATATGGGCCATCTTAATGTCAAAAAGACCAAGTAACCACATCCTAGGTCCACCTGTAGCCACATTTGTTTGAGACACCAAGTCATTAGCATTCTGTTGTTTAGAAAGTGAACTCACCTAGACCCTAAAGGCAGCAACTCCCAAGGTCACACCTCCTATTTCAAAAGAAGGAACTGAAAAGTGGTTGAATTTCCTGACATACTGTAGTAAGGGGAGAGTGGATCTACCAGGTATGGGTGATCTTAATATCAAGAACACCAAGTAACTACACCCTACATCATCATGCATAGCCACACTAGTTGTCAAACGCTTTGAACAAGTTAAAACTCTCTGAACTTTAGACAAGGTGGAAATAGGTTCACATTTTTGGGCCTCCACACTATTTTTAGTGAGAAATTTTTCTAAACACACTTCATATGAGTACACATATATGACTATGGAAATATCATATATTAAACAATTAATGACATTATTTATTTATTTTTGGTATTTTGAGACAGGGTTTCTCTGTAGTTTTGGAGCCTGTCCTGGAACTAGCTTTTGTAGACCAGGCTGGCCTTGAACTCATAAAGACCCGCCTTCACTTTTACCCCACATTCTTGAGCTCTTTCTTCTCTTTTTTAACACAATACTACTCTTCAACTGAACTCTATCATCCCCAGCCTTTAGAGATTCATTGTCTGAATGACCAGTGATATTTGTTTGTTTGTTTTTAGTGAAAGCATTATAATTGCTTTTAAGTTACATCTATAAAGAGTGGTTAGTTCAAAGTGTTGGATGTAAAAGAATTTTGTTTTCCAAATATTTAACTAATTTGAATTAATGTAAAATCTTCTTAAAAGGTCTTACCTTATAATACAGTTTCTCTGTCACTAAGGATGGCAGCAAAAGGGTAAAATTTGTAGTGCTCTTTGAAGAGCCCATTTCTTAGAACTTATGGGATAAATTGTACCTAAATGTTCTTTAGGCAGAGTTAAAAGAGCAACACTCATCTCAGTTGAAAGCATTCCACCATAATTACTCTATGTTTGTTTGTGGTGTAATCATGGGAAGTTCACCTAAGGGTAGAGTGGTAAGTGTAGGAAATTCTGGCTTATTGCAACACTGAGGGACTATATTTGGCCTTCCAATAAAGGATTGTTCAGTCCAAAAGCTTTAGCACGCAGCATCTGGCATTCAGGATAACATCATGTTTTTCTAAAAACCCAAGTCAAACTTCTGGCAGAGTAGCATCCCAGAGTCTGTGCAGTACTCATGCCAGCTATTTTGCTGTTACTGTTGCTTAGGAAAAGTTGCATTGTTATCATGCCAATGGCATTTAGTTAATACCTGTTAATAGCCTACATATTCTTACAGATTTGAAACTCTGAAGCCTTTTAAGATACAGAAATGTAAGCATAAATCATAATCAATTAACAGTCCACATGGATTGTCACAGAACTAATAACTTCATGGGTGCTTCAGATCCAATCTACCATTAAACATTCAATGTCCTAGCAATCTCTTGACAGCCACTTGACATAATTTGAAACTACAAAAGTGGAGAAAGTATATAAGCTTCGCTTTCATTGAGTATGAGTTAACTTCTACCAGAAAATTAATCTTGCCTGTGCTTTTGTTATTACTGATCATATTGGGAAACTATAAGAAAGTATTAAAAATAATTAGTCAATAATAGATGACTGTTGGATGGTCCATTTTTAGTTTCTCTTGGGGAATACAATTTTCCAATTTTTCATAATAAATACACTTCCACAGATCTTTAATTTAGGTTCAACTGTAGCAACAAACTCTGGATCAAGATGGACATGGGTTTAAAATCTTGTCCTTAATGTTAACCACTGAGGGCAGAAAGTTCCTTATCCAAACACTGGATTAATACTGAGGAATTATCTCTTACTCATCATTCTAAAAACACAAAACCGTGGAAAGGAAGGGTATTTTTTTTTAGTTGGCAGAAAAAGTTTGACCTAACTTGACCTGCAAACTTGACTCAAGTTCTTATTTTTATAAACCAATAAATATAGAGAAAATACATTCTGTGTTCTAGAATTTATTCTAGCAGTTATTAATCCTAAAATAAGAATTGTAGGAATCCTCAATTTATAACCAGGTATTCCGAAGAGACAGAGGACAACTGCTTCTGACTTCTAAAGTAATATTAGTTTTCTCACACCAAGCCCTTAAGAGATGGAGTCTGTACAATTCTTTCACTGTTTGTGTTAGAGCATCCACCTAAAGAGGAAAAACTCTGAGAATCTATTTACAGCCTTCACTAATTCTGTACAGATGCTCATATCATTGAGGAAACATTACTGCCTAGCTCAGGATGATACTTATACGTTAAGCTCTGAAGATATCTGAGTTCTAAGATCCTTCAGAATTTCCTTAGTTTTATGAGCCTTAAATACCAACTATGAAGATCCGTATTGCCACATGTGACAGATGCCAGTAAACAGCACTAAGCATAAAGTGAGTATCCAACAAAACACAATTTACCCTCTTCCTTCCCAGAGAGATGTCATTCGCAAAGCTATAGTAATGCTCCATTTAATATTTCCCTTACCACCATTTCAGTACAAGTGTGATGATGCCATTAATATAATTTTTGTTTAGATCTATATAATACAATGAACAAAATAGAGCTATTAATTTTAGAACAGTTCCACCCCACTGCTGCACGTATAAAAATATTGACTTATGTTATTCTTCTAGGCATACAACAGATTTGCTGTACTTTGTTCCTAACATACACCGCAACACGAGTGTGTCTCAGAAAATCTAGACTTTACTCCACAAAAGAAAAAAGAAAAAAATGCAATTGAATAAATCAACTGTAAAATCAGTATTTAAATAGTACAACAAGGGAATAGATTATTGCAAGGGAAAATCTACATATTCCAAGCATGTGACTGTGAAACAGAAAAAAGAGAATAGATTAAAGTTTATATGTTCAAGTTGTACTTACAAGGACACTGAGTACTTGATAGAACCAGAGTGACTACCCTTAAAGACTTAGCACCCACCAACTCATGGTGAAGATAGGACCAACTCTTCAATTTGTCTTTTAAGATGAACTATTTTCCAGTATATTTGGATTTTCTTTTATAGGTGTCAAGTTCCAAATGCTGCTCCCTAAGTCCAAACTGATTGTCTGAAGACACACGTGAAGCAATAATCGAAGGTTGCGCTGCTTTGTTTACCAATGAAACTACTGCTTTTTGTGGATGGACTTAAGGAATCTGCTTAAAATATACAAAGAGAACCTAAAGAGGTCTAGGATGATTCACAGGGCTGGAAACTCAGTCTCTCATCTCCTGGATCCCAAATGAATAAAGAAGATTGCAGGTTAGTTCTGACACAAACTGTCCAGAAGTGGTACACACCACAGAGTTGAAGATTTGGATCTTGAGAGACTAATCCTGCTTCTGGTAGCAGCAACACATACTAAGACTCTTGCAGGTCTGAATGCGTTATTGTAAATGAAAAGTTCCTGTGACTCTTAAGGTAGGTTTGATAATTTACTAGAATAGCTTCCAGAAATCAGAAAGATGTAGTTTCTCCTTACTAACTTATAATAAAAATAAATGAGCTATCTAAAATATTTAAAATGGGTCACAAGATGTTCTTTGTAAGTGTCTGTGTTTTAAGACCTTCTCATCAGTCTGGGAAATGCAAGTAGGATTGAGTATTCCATACTCATGAGTGCTTCTTGATGTTTTTGATGCCCATCGTTGAGAGGCCTGCCTAGAGTCACCTCAGCAGAACAAAGGCACCACTCTCCCAGGAAATTCTGAGAGACCTAGGAGCTGTGTGCCATGGACTGGGAAAAAGTCAACATGTATGTTTATTATTATAAATAATTAATAATTAATTTCTACAGTTTTTTGGTTTACTACTCTCACAATCATTTTTCTTAGTTCCTTCATTTGTTTCCCAAGCAGGGGTTGGAGGGAAAGAATATGGGGAGAGACAACTGGAATTTTGGAGAATTGGGTGATTTGAAAACTCAGTGTAGTGGAAATTCCCTGGAATCTATGCCCCTAGCAATGACTCCTAATAATGGGCAGTACAGAGTATAAACCAGCCATCTTCTGTAATCAGGAGAGACTTTCAGTGGAGGAACTGGGACACCAAACCAACTACAAAACCTTTGGACTACAGTCCATCCTATCTGTAAGATGTGTTGGGGCAATAGTGGTGAAAAATTTATGGGAGTGGTCAACCAATGACTGGTACAACTTGGGAACCACACCACAAGAGGGCACTCACTTCTGACACTGCCTGGATATCCCGGAACTAGAGGCAGGAGAACCCAGAGACCTAAAAATGTCAATGAAATTGTTCCTTACTATATTCTACTATGCTCATAGATTGTTGCCTGGCTCAATTATTATCAGAGAAACTTCATCCCGCAACTGATGGGAGCAGATACAGTGACCCACAGCTAAATATTGGGCAGAGATCTGAAAATCTGGAAGAAAGAGAGGAAGGATTCTAGAAGCCAGAGGGATTGAGGACCACCACTGAATACATCCTACAGTATTAACTAACCAGGGCTCACAGAGTCTCACAGCGAATGAAACAGCAATCACAGAGCCAGCAAGGGTCTTCTGCATGTATGAAATGATTGTGTAGCTTGCTGTTCTTGTGGGACTCCAAACAGTGGGAGTGGTGGGGTGTCTCTGATTCTTTTTCCTGCTCTTGGTATCTTTTACCCCTGACTGGATTGTGCCTTGTTTTATTGTAACTTGTTTGTTTTAAGGCATTGGGTTGATATCTCTGGGAGGTCAGTTTTCTGAAGGAAAACAAAGAAGGAATGGATCTGCGGGTGAGGGGAGGGAGAGCTGGGATTAGTGGAGGGATAGGAAATGTGGTTGAAATGTAATGTATGGCCGGGCGGTGGTGGCGCACGCCTTTAATCCCAGCACTCTGGAGGCAGAGTCAGGCGGACCTCTGTGAGTTCGAGACCAGCCTGGTCTACAAGAGCTAGTTCCAGGACAGGCTCCAAAACCACAGAGAAACCCTGTCTCGAAAAAAAAGAAATGTAATGTATGAGAGAAGAATAAATAAACTAAACAGAAAGGAAAATGAAATAAAATAGAGATACAGACACAAAAATCCCAGAGTGCTATGAATTCTGATAGCCTGTGTAAACAGCTCTTAATAGTGATTGGCTTCTTTCTAGTTTTATTGCTATAGTTACGGTAACTTGATAAGTCAACAGTGTCTGTATTTAATATCAGCCGGGAGGAGGTTAGTGGGCACTGGGGAACACCTGCCATAGGAGCACAAGCCAGTCTACAGTGCCCTTGTCTGAACTGCGTGAACAGCATTGCTTTCTTTCCTTTGTGCCTTTTGGTGTGCTCTTCTTTGAACTTGAGTTTTCTGTGTGTGATTTTTGTTTTGATACAAGTTGTTCTCTCTTCTACTGTTGATGTCTGTAAGAGACTTCTTCCATTTGTATTCCAAGTTTTCTGTTTGCGACCTGATCTTTTTTTTTTTGTTTGATTCATCTGTTATTATTTTCCTCTGCAGTGCAGGTAAGCTGTCACTCAAAGGGCAACTGTTTTTATTTTATTTACTTTTTAAAATTTTTTATTCATTTTACAAACCAACCACAGACCCCCCCTCCCTCCACTACTCCCCCTCTCTTCACCTTCCCCTCTCTTCCTCCTCCTCCCTCTCGTATCCTCTCCCAATAATCCACATCGGAACTTAGCATCACAGTCTACTGTTGTCTTATTTGGCTGTAAGAGTCCTTTGAAATTCATCAGAATTGGTGCATTAGCTACTTTTGGTGAGCTGTGACCAAGTACCTGACATAAAATAGTAAAGGAAGGAAGGGTTCTCTTTGGTTTCCAGTTACAGAGGATTTGTTCTATGAACGTTTGTCAGCATGAGCTTGGGATCATCAGGTAGCAGGCAAGGTTCTTCCCATCATGTTGTACAAAAGGCGGGAACGTTTAGGAAGAGACGGGACCAGAACAAACATTTAAGGGCTTGCACAAAGTGACCTACTTTCACCAACCATGCTCTACCTGTTCACCTTCCCAGCACCTCCCAATCTTCCCACCAGCTGGAGGGCAAATACTCAACACCTGGATCTGGGAAAATAGAGAAACATTTCCCTTTCGAATTGTATCTATGAGCAAAACCAAAACTCACCTGAGCGAACCAGTGAGCGTTCTATATTCTATATTCAGTGAGGTTTCTACAGAGATTGCTTAGATATCTAATACATAATTCTAAAGTGTGTGTACACACATGAATCTGTACGCAAATAGCTGTAAAGCAGCATAGATAATCATTCAGTAATGGTAGCTTTTACTTTCTTTCAAATAAAATTCCTTCCTAATTATAAGCATTTTGCTTTATATTTTAAAATGCTATCAAAAGTATTTTCTTTATCTTAGTATCTGTAACGGCCAATGCATTCATAAAAATCACTTCATGATTTTCCACTCTCAAAACACTTTTTGTAAATTTTGCCCTAATGAGAACAAGACATTCCTAGTTCCTAGTCCCTTATGACTCATATGCCTATGTAGATTAGTCAGATACATGTACTTTTGATAAGAAGCCTTATGAATATTAAGACAAAGTAATGTATTTTATGTAAAAATATTAACAGAAAAAAATTAAGACGTTTTCTTTAAAGACAAAAATATCTGAATAAAATATATCATAGTAATGGAGCTGCAGTAGAAATTTAACAGTTAAAACTCATTCAACACATCATACTTAAGTACATTTTTTGAAGAAAGAAAGGAAAACATTTTTTCCAGGTCAACTACTATTAGGGCCTTTGTTCTCCGTGCTATCATAGCTTCCTCCATACTCACTCTGAGACTCCTAGCCCACAGAAGCTTTTCATATCCTGTTGAGCATTATCACTACAGAGAGATGACTTAGCTGTGGGTGTGATTTGAATGGGAACATATGCCTCATAAAAGTGCAAGTCAACAGTTCAAGCAGTACTTGAGCACTGATCACAATTTGGTATGCTGAAACTACAAAAAAAAAAAAAAGGAATAACTAAGATAATCTTGTGAAACTCCTGTGTCAGTGTTACTTTACTTCAGTGTACTTTGTTACAATGTAGACAAGCATCTCAATAATAAAATAATTGCAATTATTAAACTTAGATCTAGTACCAAACTGTTCTGTGTGGTCTTTCAGTAAGGGAGAAATAGTGTGATTTCACCTCTTTATATGACTGAAAAAATATACTAAATAGAGTACTAGACAAAAAAGATTTTATCTGGATTATTTTCATTATCTCAAGGTGTTGATGGAGATACTCAGACTGTGATTTAATGTGGCATTCGGAAAGTGAAAAGATAAGAAAAGAGCAAAGAAAGGGAAAGGAAAAGTTAGGTAAGGAGGGTAAGTAGGGAGAGGAAAAAAGGAAAAAGTCAGAGGGGACAAGAGGAGAAGAAGGGGAGATCCAGTTCATTATGATTTTTGGCGGGGGGAAGAGACATGTTATTCAAACTGAGTATGTGACACTCAGTAATACCCATAAAATCTTATTTAAAATTCATAGTGATGCTGCTACCTAGCTTTGGGACTGTCTATTGCAATCTCTTTTGACTATATGATTTGTTTTGCTAAGCAACCATTTGCCTCAATAGTCTATTGCATAACTGTGTTCTTTCCTTAAAAAGACAACGGACGAAGGGCCCCTTACCTGCTACAAAGTGGTACAATATATTTGTCAAACAATATGACAGTAATACATACAGATACTATGAACCATCACTCCCTTTCTTGGTACTTATCATAGAAAACTTTGAAAACAAAGAAAACTTTGCTGTACCCAAAATTTTCTATCAAGGTTTATTAACTATTTTATTGTAACAATCAAAGATAAATAAGATACAAATGCAAAGAGTTGAAATTCTTGGTTATATCACCAGACAATAGATTCCTTATTAGCAATAACAAAAGTAGTAAACTAAATTCACACATTTAAGTAAAAATGAATTCAAAGTAGTTATGCTGAGTCAAAGAACACAGACCACATAAAGGTACGTATTTTATTATTTCATTAATGTAAAAATTAAGGAAGTGCGAGATAAAGCATAGATTGATCATGAGGCCAACAATCATCTGAGGATGGGGCTGTGATTAAGTATGGTTTGGAAGGAAGGAGGGATCCATAACATGAATAAAGAAGTATCGATGAGTGACAGATACATAGTATTTTCTTGAATCTGGTGATGGCCTCATGAGCAAATACTTATTTCAAATGGTATCAAGTTTTATACTTACATATTTATATTTTGCCATATTTCAATTTGATCACATAAAACTGCTGTTACCAAACAAAATAAAATCACTTGCTCTGGCATGGTCTTCTGTAATTATAGCTCTCAAAAGAGTCTGGGGTAGTAGGATCATGACTTCAATACCACTTTGGTTTTTATGGCAAGTTTCAGACTAGCTTTGACTACATAATGAGGCCCTGGTTCAGAAAAATAATAAATGAAAATACCTTTGGTTCAAATCTCTGAATTCTTTCTCCTTAGTAGAATTTATTTCTCTCTCTACCTTTCCTTCACCACATACCCCTGCCTTTCCCCTCTCCTTGCTTATTTTTTAGACAAGGTCTTGTTGCTGTTTAGTGTCCCCCCCCCCAACACACACAACATGGCTTTGTCTTCTCTAAGTAACATAAACTGACCTTTTATTGAGACAGGATCTGATACAGGTACCAATAACCCCAAACTCGTCAAACTTTGGACTGTCTTGCCTCAGTGCACGTTGCCAGGCCTAAATTGAATAGATTTTTGAGCCCTATGAAGTAAAGTGAAACATCAGCTGCAATAAGTTGTAGTTATAAAACAGAGCTTAGACTCTTTCCCTTGTCTTTGGTTTAGCTTACATGTGAAATGACAGCATCAGTGATGAATGGTCTTAGGATTTGGGGATAGAACATCAGCAGTTGAAAGTGGGATTTTTCAATGAAGAATTGGATTGAAACGGCATATTCATCATAGATCTGAGAAGCGGATAAGTCACAAAGTGAGTTTTGATAACTAGTAGCTGTGTGATAATCAGGTTTAAGCTCTGATAATTTCTTTGAGGAGTGAAATTTTTATTTCTGTTGCCCAACAGAACTCTATGGTATATACTTCAAATTATCAGATTTCTGGAATTTTTTGAAGTAAACCATAGAAGCACAAATTGATGGATGATTTCTGCAATGCATAGTAATCTTATGTTAACTCATCAGTATTTATTCCCGATGCTGAACAGAATGAGTATTGTCAGTCCCACTTTTTATAATCCAGTTAGTCTGATGTAAGAACCAAATTGGAGACATACCTTGGTTTATAGTAAGAGACTTTTAGATCCAGTGTGGGGATCTATGTAACTCTATATAAATTTACTTTCTCTACTTTCTGCCACCTTATCCCTTTTCCGACAAGAGAATCTTCTGGTCATTGCTTAATAGAATAACCATATTCCTATCGCTCCATTCTCCCTTCATCCCATATTCCATGGGGTTATTTAGTAACTGAGTGTAGCCTAGTGGTTTCTTGTAGAAGTCCAAGGGTCAGATTACTCTAGTGTGAGTTCTATGTGGTACTGAGCAAAGTTATCCAGTTAATCAGTGCTTAGATTTCAGTGTAAGAACCATGATAATCATACCTTCATCATAGAACTACTATGGTTCTTAAATACAGAAACACCCCCTACTTCCTGCTATAATTCGGATATACCTTATATGCCAAAAATTCACATGCTCGAAGCTTGTTTCCTAGTATGCCAATTCTGAGTTGGACGAACCCAAAAGAATGGACTACTGAAGGTAAGTATGTCATGAGACTCCACTCTCATGTTACTGATGTCTTTTGAGAGTGGGTCAGGTCTGCTAGGAACTTTAGTTCCTGAAAAACAGGTTGGTTCCTGCTAAGCAAGTAAATTGGCAGGATTTATTCCAGTCTTCTACTTTCTGGTTCACCGTGTGCCTCTCTTCCTGTTGCATGGGTTCTTGCCATGAAGGCATCTATGACACTGTAACACAGTTTGGGCTTCCCTGTCTTAAATTTTCAGCCTCCAAGGTTGTGAAGTAATAACTTGTGAAACAATTACATCACCTTTTCTTTGCTATGGCAACATGTACAGAGGCTCAGAGATCCTCTGTCTTATCTATAACTTCTTTGGGTTAAGTTAACCCACACTCAGACATGATCTCAAAATATTAAATGGCAAGCTCAAATAGTGTCATGATACGTCATGTTTTCCTGTTTTGTCCTATCTGTGACATAAATCATCACTTTCTGCCAAACACCCCTTTGGCAAAACAGTAGCCCAGGTTATTCAAAAATACCCATGGTCCATATTTATCTGTCCAGTAATTAATCATTTTGCAGTATCTCTATTTTCAGATTGAATATGGAGGTTCTGCAACTCCTATGTGCCAATATTGCTTTCACAAACCTCACATTATGTCATATAACCTATGCGATATACCACATTTCGCCTCATCACCCAGATATTACATCACATCACAACATCACAAGGAGAAAGGTGAGGACAGCAGAGACTTGCAGTTTCTATTGTATATTGCTATAACTGTTTATGTTTCCTCATTTTTGGCGGATATTTTCTTGTGCATCATATATAGATAAAATCGATTTTTAAGTAGGGATACATAGGAATAGAAAAAGAATACGCAAGAATTTAGTACTCAGACATTGCAGGCACACCCAGGACATCTTGGACCATATCCCCTTGCAAATGAGAGGAACCACTTGTTGTGAGTTGGCACAGTTCAATAAGAGTTGAGCTTTCCATTTAGTGTCAACTATTCCTATAGAATTTATTTTAGAGGGCTGGAGAGATGGCTCAGAGGTTAAGAGCACTGACTTCCAGAGGTCCTGAGTTCAATTTTCAGCAACCATATGGTGGCCCACAACCATCTGTAATGAGATCTGGTGCCCTCTTCAGGCCTGCAGGTATACATGTAAGCAGAACACTGTATGTTTAAAAAAATAAATAAATCTTTTAAAAAAGAATTTATTTTAGATAATTGCTGCGATGATTAATGAATTGAAAGATTAATAAAACACTACACTGAGGACAACAGGAAATATTTGCTACTATTATTGTAGTCTAGTACCGTGTTCTCATTCTGTTTTATTTGCATCATTCCACACAGATGTCAGTGCAGAAGAGTAGGATTTTTAAATCACAAGAGTACTGCTTTGATTTTAAATTAATTAGGCTAAAACACATGAGTGTATCTTGCACCCACTGAATGTCCAAAATGCTTCCATACTATGGAAGATTCATAATCAGATGAATAGGAAGGAAAGTCCTGCATTTTGAGATGTTACAGATGAAAGAGCAATCTTTCAGCCTTATGAATTTTCTGTGAAAAATGGACAGAATACTAAAATCAAACTTGGTACCCAAATTAACCAACTAAGACTAATAAAGCATATAATTGTAATGAAAGATGCTGTTTCTCTTTTTCTTGCCTCCTTTGTCTCATTTTTCTCATTTAAATATACTTAAAATCAAGAATTGTTATTAGCCTGTCCTTAACCCTAAGATCTGCTTCCATAAATCACTCAGAATAGTTCTTTTTCTGAACCTTAGGAGGATGCTTTTAAATACATAAATCTTTGGTCATTTTTGTATCTATCTATTATCTATCTATCTATCTATCTATCTATCTATCTATCTATCTATCTATCTATCTGTATAGTCTCTAATTTGTCATTGGACTGTCCTATCCTGATTCAAAGTCAGACAGTGTCTTGTGGCACTCACTGTAGAGTTTACCATGCCAAGCAGTGCTGAGCACACAGTCGCCATCAGTAAGCACTTACCAGTGTACATGGTGCTATAAGTCCATACACAATGGATCAACGGCTGCTGAGAGACACACTAAAACTTCGAAGAGTCATTAGTGCTGTGTAAGTGAGAGATTCATTTCACACTATTCCAGACATTCTTGAACATTTTCCTTGGGTCATTGAGCATATTTAATGTATTCATTTAAAAGCATCGCAAGGGCACTCCTTTTCAAGGTCTTAGTGATAGATTTTAATAAAGAGTATAATAGAGAAGTCTATAGGTCTGAGCCTCCAGCAGGAGATAATAGAATGTAGTTGAATACATTAAAGCATCATCGTCTCCGAGCCTCAAACCTCTTGACTTAAATGATGTTACAGCATTTGATTCTGCTTGAGCTCAGTTAGAATTCTTCATTCGAAAGTGGCTGAGGTTGGTATTATTAAATGACAGTTTCATTTCTTAACCTCCTCTCTTCCTGAACTTAAAAACATGAAAATCCAACAGATTTTTTAAAAAGAGAGGTTTTCTCATGAAATATGGAATGCTGCTTTCAGTAACTCTGATCGGGTGGAGGGCAGAGGGAGGTGGGCAATTACTCCTGAGGCACTAGCAGAGTCCAGAGATTTCCTTCTCTCTCAACCTTTCAATATTTTCATTATGATAGCAGTATTTGAGACCCTGTATGATATTTGAATGAGATAAATGAATCTTTCTATACAACCCCTAACGTTTCTTGTCAACATAATGATTTTAATATAGTAGCTTTAATTAAATGAATGAAACAATATTTGTTTATTAGAGTCAACACAAAATTGGAGGCTTGGCATAATGTGATATGTTTTAAAATATTGCCTTATTTGATATAAAAATTATAGATACTGCTTTAGACCTAACATCTTCCTGTATATTTTCAATATATTTTCCATCTAAATTTGTTTATAAAGTTATAAAATTTGAAAAACTTTGATCGAGAGTAGTACTAGAACATCACAGTGGGAAGCAAGTGCTTTGCCACTGAGATACAGTGCCAACTCTATAGAATTTTTAACTTGAAAATTGACATGGGAGCTTAAAGGCAGGATAACTGTTGGAGCTTCATAGTTTGACACAGGATTTTTGGAAGCTATGGTCTGAATCTGAAATGCCACCCCCAGGCTCCTGTGCTTGAACAATTGGTTGCCAGCTGGAAGTACAGTTTGGTAAGGTTTGGGTACCTTTTGAGCCTGGCCCTGAGGATTATAGCCTTATCCTACTTCTGTTCACTTCTCTGCCTCCAATTTGCTGCTGTGATGTGGCCAGCTGCCACGTGATCTTGTCACCGTGCCTTCTCTATCGTGATACACAGAAACCAACTATAACCAATAATCCAAAACATACCTTTCCTCCCTTAAGGAGCTTTTTTTTAATTGTTCCGATGTCTTGTTACAACACTGAGAAAAGTAATTAATATATTGATCAATAATTAAGTACCTAAAAAAGTCAGGATAATGAGGGCAAAATGTACTAGTGCTTAAATGTCAAGCTTTAAGACATGCCTTCAGAATCAAAACTGATTAGATATGAAGCAGGCACACTGGTACACATCTATAATCCCAGGGCTAACATGGGCAATATGGGAGAGTATAAGTTCCAGACTTGGGCTATGTAGAGAGGTGGTATTTCAAGAAAGAGAGAAAGAAAAGAGAGAGAGAGAGAGAGAGAGAGAGAGAGAGAGAGAGAGAGAGAGAGAGAGGTTATGAACAATACAGTTTGGTTATCATAGGAAATTTAGTGGAGCGCTGTCTCAGAAAACATATGAACTGAAATTTGTTCTTGTTTTCCATCTTCCTGTGGTTTCTCTCAGGAGCTTAGAGAAAGATGCTAACGTCTTAAGACTGTGAAATCAGTACTTATTCTTAAATTTAGTAAACAAACAAATTCAGTGTCCTTAATTGAGGTGTCCGTTTGTGGTATCAAGATAAATGACAATTTCTGAGTTTCACAAAAGCAGGTTGATAAACAAAACATTCACAAACAACAAGTCCAGAGTCTGCCTTCAGGGATGATCACACCCACTCAGCCCCTCTCTTATCTCTGTTTAGTGGAGTGGAAACTGATTGTTTCTTTGGCATGCCTTCTCTGAGATTTTACAAAGTTAATGAACATACGATGATGTGAAGGAGAGTATTCAGCCTTAGAAGCTCAACTTCTAAATAACATCATTTAAAAGGCTATTTTATTAGCTAAAAGAGAAAGACTTTTCTCAGGGAGATCTGATTTCTTTTAATCTTCCCTGTGTAGTCTCCATTCATGCGTTTTCCTAATATTATTTATCATCTGTTGAGTGTTCTAACACTCTTTCCCTTTGCTTCCACTTGTTTGTCTCCATCTAAATAATTGGATTTTGAACTATGAGAAATCCATGGTAAGTAAACTGATTCTTTTCTTGTACAGTTTCCAACCATAGCATAAGAAAGAATTACCAAAGGTTACAACTAGAGAAGTAGCACATTTTAGGTAATATTGTGTTATTCACATTAAATTCCTAATAGAAATCATATTAGCTTTTTTTTTCCCTAACAGACTGAACCTGATAGACACATCACAGTATCGGATCAACTCTCTGCCCTCTGATCTCCACGATTCTTAAGCCCCAGTCCTCAGCTCCGAAATTCTTTCTGTGATTGCTTTCTTCCACTCTCTCTACCTGAACACTTTCTGTCATGCACACTCTTTCTGTAACTTCTTTTCTACATTATTGCAACAAAAGGCAATTTCATCAGAAAATAGCCCCCCCTTAATATAAAATGGTCTCTAATTCAACAGAAGAAAGACAATTCAACCTATCAACAAACATGCACAGCATGTGCCGGCGATTCCAAAACAACAGATTGTAGAATGGAGATTCCCTTCCCATTCTACCCACTTGGAAGTTTTTACTAGTTTGTTCATGCTGGTTTTATGGAGCTGATTGATTTGGCAAATTGTTTTATAGTCCAGGCAGCTCTCCGTTTTCATATTCCCAAACAACTGGCCAACCCATTAAAGGATTGTTTTGATGAATCTGTTCATTTAGCAAGGAAAAAAATATGCTGATAGATAATTTTATTTTGTGTGTGTTGTGGGGGGGGGCATGTACGTGTGTGTTTGAGATAGAGTCTCTCTATACAGCTTTGTCTGCTTTGGAGCACACCCTGTAGACCAGGCTGGTCTTGAACTCAAAGAGATCTGCTTGCCTCTGCCTCCTGAGTGCAGAACTTAAAGTCATGCACCACCACTTTAGACCTTGGTGTTTTCATTCTTAAGTCTTATGTCAGTATTATACTTCAAAGATTATGAAATGATTTCATTAACAAAAATAAGCGTTCCGGTAGCTTTTATGCAATGTCTTTAGATATGCAACATTTGCATATAGTTCTTTCATTTATTACTTTTTGTTAATAGACAGCTGAGCATATAAAAATGCATCATAAGAACTTACTAGGTTGCTAGAAATATGGTTTTTCTTGCTCTTGTTACCTACCACAGGGTTTCAATTGAAGGATCACATTTGTCCATATTACATACTGTGTCTTCAGTCTCTTATACAGCAATGATTCAATGCATGTAATGACAGCAAGTTATTCAGAAGTTATTTGACAGGTGTTGACATTGAATGTGTTTACAGAAACTAATTGTTTCGACTGTATTTTACAAACTTTCAGAACTTTGTGTTGTATAGATATATAAACCTAGGATTAAGTGTAAAGTAAATTATCTAGGGACACATACTTACTCCAAACTCCACAGTCTATGTAGTCACCACCGAACATTGCCTCTCTTTGCAATTTTTAAATTTGCCTCAGTGATTGTGGAAACACTGCACAAATCGGGCAATTGTATTGAAACCTACATCTAGAAGACACGTAAGATTTCGTGTTTTACTAGTAATTTCATTTTTCCTCTTCACTTTGTGGGAATGGGAAAAGCAGTCTTTTTATCTCTCCCAATTAGTGTTTATTGCCTCCAACTCAGCTGGACTGTGTTGTGATCTGCCCTTGTACATCTTTCTTCGGAGGAATTTCTTCCTTTAAAATGCTCTTGTGTGTATCATACCCACTGACACCTTCATCCCTTTAACACCACCTGGAGCACAGACTTAGATATAGATTGTGTATTCAGTACTTTCACTGAGATATTTATAATATCCCCAAAGGTTCTGTTATTCCTTCAACTCCCAACAATTCTTCCTCTACTGCTATTTCTACTTATGCTTCCAATAATGTATACATCTGAAGTACACATAATCTGACTGTCATCCGACAATACTTTTCTTGTTATTCTAAATTTAATCTACCAGACAATGCTAGTGGCTCTACATTGGATGCATGTTAAATATGGACAGGTGACATCGGCTTTGTTGCCCTGCTATCAAAAGTTTTCATTGACCACAACTATAACACTGGAGTGTGGTTGACATACCAAGTGCCACACTCTTAAATAATGATCTACCAGATTCCACACTCTTAAATAAAATTGACTCTCCTTCCCTCAGAAGATACTAGCTGTCAATAGCTCCTCTTTTAGTGGTGGGAGTTTGTGAGAACCTCCCCATCTGTGACAGAATGTTGATTGGCTTGATCTTATGCAGACAATAACTTCTGTGAGCTCATAATGGTGGAGCAACCAGACTAAGAGAATTCTGGGAAGAGGAAAGGCAGAGTCAGTTACCACCCAGATGCAGAGGAAGTAAGACAAGAATGTCTCATTGAGTAAGGTACCAAGACACATGGCTAAACATAGATAAGAATTATGGCTTAGTTTAAGTTGTAAGAGCAAGTTAATAACAAGCCTGAGCTGATATGCCAACGAGTTTATAATTAATATAAGCCGCTGTGTGTTTTATTTGAACTGAATAGCTGTGGGAACAGGTAGGAGAGAAATTCCACTTACAAGCTCCTGATTACAGTGGTCCTGCTATATCCAGAAGACTCAGTTCTGCTCTGATCCAACCTCAGGGAGATTTTTCAGCCTTTCTGCATATTCTTCTGGGGTGATTCCACAGCCTTGTAAGGGAAGTGATATATATGTTCTATTTGTGGCTGAGGACCTCCATTGACATTTATTCGTTGAGCTTGGAACAATTGTTAGTTTCTTCATTAACTGATACCCACCAAACAAAAATACTCTCTGATGAAGTCAGAACTATACACGAATCAATATGGGTAAGAAGACACAATTTAAGAACAACTTTTAATTACATTTATTTTGCAGTGTTAGTATCCCTTGAGTCCTATGGGTTCTTGTACAGATTTACAGCATTTTGTATGAGTTAATCTTATAGAATGGACTTTAAATCTAGTCAGAAAGTGGTTAGTTATTGCCCATAAAATTCATCCAACTGTTACATCCATGGGCATACCTTGCCATGCTGATCATTGTTGTCGTTTACAGGATTCACAGCTGGGTATGATCATGGATGGCTTTCCTCCACAGCATCTTCTGGAGCTATGACAGTTAGCCAGCAAAGAGGAAGCTTTCTGTTTAGTAGCAACTAAATTTTTTCATGTCCTCTGAACAAAGTATGTGGTATCTTCAGCAATCTGATCTTACTTTCAAGTTCTAATAGCTAACAAGAGAAAAGGGAATATGCTTAATTGTCTCTGCGGTCTCTGGGACAAGCTTGACTCACAAGTCAGTGAGTCAAGTGAGAGATATTCCATACCTGACACAGGGTGTTTTTTGTTTAATAATATATGGCTTTTGGAACAAGCACTATTAATGATAAATTTCACAACTAAGAGTGACAGAAAAACCAAAAATAAGTAATTAAAATGTATACATACTAAAATATTCAGAAAATATAATGCCAAAAGTTTATTTCCCCACAGTTGCCAAAACTCAATTCCTCTCCAATGAGCAGAACTTTAAACCCCTAGCAGTGTGTGTTGATGAGAAGGAAACAAATCATGATCTCTTTCACCCGAGCCTTGTTAACCCTGGGAAATGTCTGTGAATAAGTCCATAAATCCATTAAATTGCAATGCAATATTTATGAGCACGGGCATTGTTCAAGAATCTCTGTGTAGAGACCCACATTGGAGCACCGGACAGAAATCTCAAGGTCCAAATCAGGAGCAGAAGGAGGGGGAGCACGAGCAAGGAACTCAGGACCATGAGGGGCACAACCACACACTGAGACAATGGGGATGTTCGTTCGGGAATTCACCAAGACCAGCTAGTCTGGGTCTGAAAAAGCGTGGGATAAAACCGGACTTAAATAGCGGACAATGAGGACTACTGAGAACTCAAGAACAATATCAATGGGTTTTTGATCCTACTGCACATACTGGCTTTGGGGGAGCCTAGGCAGTTTGGATGCTCAACTTACTAAACCTGGATGGAGGTGGGCGGTCCTTGGACTTCCCACAGGTCAGGGAACCCTGATTGCTCTTCAAGCTGATGAGGGAGAGGGACTTGATCAGGGGAGGGGGAGGGAAATGGGAGGCGGTGGCGAGGAGGAGGTAGAAATCCTTAATAAATAAATACATTTTAAAAAAAAAAAAAAAAAAAGAAAAAAAAGAATCTCTGTGTAGCTGTCTTCAGACTCTCAGAGACTGCAAGACATTCCTCAGTTTCATGAGCCACTTTAAAATGTAGACTCAAAGTAAGTGCTCAGTTTTTCCCAAGTAGGCCCACTGCTATCTCTAAAAATCCAAATTTGTATGCACATAATATTGAGGAGAGGGGAACAAATGGAATACTAATTAAATTTTTACAGGAATTCAACAAGCACACTTAAGACAAAACAGTATTGGGGTGGTGCTAGTGCAAAAAAAAATTCACAAGAAGCTGAATACAACATTGGCTGTCAGTTTTTTATGCTATCATTTCATCTCTCATTGTTCTTTATGTGATAAACTTTTCAGTTGTTTAAATTGAACATAAAGTGATATACTTTAGTCTGTGAATCTATTTTTAAATGTTGTAGACTATAAAAAGGTTCTCAAATTCTGGAAAATTTTGCTTGTCACAGTATACTTATAGTGTTAATAATTTGGGAAAGAACAAAGAACAATGAGTTTTGATCTTTGTAGATAAAGACACAAACTGAATATTTGAAGTTAAAACCCCACATGAGAGAGAATATGTAGCTATTACCTTTGGAGGCCTTGGTGACTTTATTCAATATAACTTTTTCCAGAAATTTCCTGCAGATTTTATAATTTCATTTTAATTACAGCTGAATATTAACACGAGTGTACATCATTTATCTCATTTTCAATATTTATTAATACATTGATGGACATCCTAATTTGTAGTGGCATTTCATTTGTATTTTAATAAAAAAAAAAGCTTGCATGGAAGATCAGAAAAGTAAAATAGTCACACTAGTCTGTTTTACAGACCAGGCAGCAATGACACACACCTTTGATCCCAGTAACCACAATTACACACAACTTTAATTCCAATAGCCACACTATCTTGCCATAAAACCAGGCAGTAGTGGTGACCATCCTTATTCCCAGAACTAGAGAATATTATAAAACCAGAAGAGACAGCTCTCAGTTTCATTCCTATTCTGAGGTTTCCTGGAGACAGGGTCACCATTTTCAAACTGAGGTCGAGGTGAGAGCCAGTGGCTGGCTGCTTTGCTTTTTTGATCTTCAGGTTGAACTTCAATATCTATTTCTGAGTTTTTATTAATCGTGCTACACCAATTGTTTCCATTTCCAAACTAATATGTATAAAACAGCAATGAACATAGTTGAGCAAGTTTAAACAAGTTTCTTTGTAGTAGGATAGTCATCTGAGTATGTGCCCAGAGTGGTATTTTTGGTAATATGGAAGTTCTATCTCTAGATTTTTGAAGAGCTTTTATACTAGCTTCTGTAGTGGATGCACAAGTTTATAGTTGTCCCCCACCCCAACAGAAGACAGGAAACTAGAAAGAAACCAATTAGGAGGATTGTCATTAGAGAAGAAAATTATTAGGCCTAGGGTAATAGGAGAGTTGAGAGGGGGAATACGAGGGTGGAAAGGTTAAAGCATGGATGGGAGTAAGGGTATGAAAGAGATGAAGCATGGGAGGAAGAGTAGCAAAAACAAAAGGTATGTCAAAAATCCAGATGAAGTTATTACTTTGTTTTATAAATCTCTCTCTCTCTGTCTCTCTCTCTGTCTCTCTCTCTGTCTCTGTCTCTCTCTCTGTCTCTGTCTCTCTCTGTCTCTCTCTCTCTCTCTCTCTGTCTCTCTCTCTCTCTCTCTCTCTCTCTCTCTCTCTCCAATGCTTGGCTTAAAGGTGTGCATCACCACACTGAGCTAACAACATTTTATATATCCCAGACAAGTATTTTTTATCTTCTTGCCTTTTATTTCACTATTTTATTGCAACGGTACATTTAATAAAAGATGACTTAACAGTTTCCTTTATAGGGAGTATTTTTGATGTATTTTAGAGAGAGAGAGAGAGAGAGAGAGAGA
>NC_022032.1:26271295-26271966 GCF_000317375.1 Microtus ochrogaster | reverse complement strand
GAGAGAGGAGAGTGTGTATGCACATGTGTGTTTAGAAAATTAGAAGAGAAATCTTCTGCTCATTTGGGCAATATGGTTACTGGAAGGAATAAATTATTAAAAATCCCAGTTCTGGGTATGAGATTACACAAGGAGGCCCTAGTGCCCCTCCTGAAACAATACTGGGTTCCCACCAGAACTAGATGATTAAATAGTATTGCTGAAGACACTGCATATCTTGGTTGCAAGATATTGGGAGAGGGGTGAAAGGGAGGGCAGAGGCAGGGAGGGGAGCAGAGAAAAATGTAGAGCTCAATAAAAATCAATTAAAAAATAGATTAACAAAGATATAGGGATCAGGCTAAAGTTGAGCCAGAAGCTTCTCGCTGTCTTCCATGGCCTTGGAAGGTGACATGAAGACAGCTAAGAAGATGCACCAGAGGTCTTACGTAGGTATTAATTTTATAAAGTACCCTAAGTCATGATGTCTTATGTTGCAGTAGTGGCACATCTGTTATACGACAACTGTTATAGGACAATTTACATTCCATAGTAGAAATAAAGGCTCACTTAGCCTAAAAGAATTCATTTCTGGTTCTGTAAACCAGCTCAAAAATTTGTGGTTGTGGAGATTATATGTCCTTAAGAGGAGTTTATGGTCAGAGAGACCAGTTATATCCCATGCTTTTTCC
>NC_022032.1:26258456-26270810 GCF_000317375.1 Microtus ochrogaster | reverse complement strand
AAAAAAGAGGAGTTTATGGCTGTTGTTTAGCTAAATTTGATAAGGTGTAAGACTGCCTTCTAAATATATATGTTTAAACCTATTAAAAATGCTACTCTTGGCAGCAAAGACCCAATTATTTAAATAAAAAACAGTGAAAACAGAGACAGATAGCTGCTCAAGATGCTGTAACTGAGGGAGAGTTAGGTGCTTAGTGTTACAGAGGACACTTACATGTACTCTATGGTTTAGCAAATACTATGGAAAAAGTAGAAGACAGGGAGAAGGGCTGTGAAATGCTGTCTTCTTGGCAATACACATCCATTGCAATCACAAACTCCTAGCAACTGTTTTTCTGTGCTAGGGGAGCACATTACTGGACTCACAGGCCCATCTCTCCCCACTGAATGGCTGTGTATGAATACTGGAGAAGGGGCAAGTCATTAAATTTTGTTGTTATCCATTTGTGATCCCACTAGACTCCATTGGTATTCATGGTAGCTCAGGGCTCCCTAGTTAAACTCAGTGCACCAGAAAACAAACTAAATGGGCATGATTATGGAAAAGTGACCCATAGGGAAGACGTGGGAGGTATCAGTGATGGAAGGGAGATAAAAACGAAGGATGGGAATAATCAGAATGCCCCACAAACATGAATAACAATGCTAAAGAACACATTTTAAAAGAGCTAATTGCATCTTTAAAAGATCAAAAATGAAATAGGATGACTATCAACACTGTGTGTCTTGGCACAATGGCAATACCCTATGGGAAAGCCACGGCTGTTCTACACATGGTTCTCATGGGAGTATTCTGTTGGCATAGACATGCATATCCCACGTTTTCAGAGTTGCAAACCATTGCAGGTATTTAGAAATTTTCAAATATTTGTTCTTTGGAAAGCCAAGTTTACTGCACACCATTTTGCCTCTTTAGAAGCTATGTTTAACCTTAAACACATTTGAAAGAATATTGCTAGCTTCACATTTCTCTTTTTTTACTGGAGCATTGAAACTAATATTTGTCAAA
Source organism: Microtus ochrogaster (assembly GCF_000317375.1). Lineage (NCBI taxonomy): Eukaryota > Metazoa > Chordata > Mammalia > Rodentia > Cricetidae > Microtus > Microtus ochrogaster. The sequence continues at coordinate 26,269,802 of NC_022032.1, read as the reverse complement.
GCATCATGAGCAGAGCAGCTCCTGGACTTGCCACTTGTTGTAACTCACTCACAGCAGCAGCCGAACTCTTAAGCAGATATGCTGTAGATGCTTGCTGTCACTATGCTTGCATTCGGCGTGTGTGTGCATTTTGAGACAACTTAGCCCTGAAACCCTATGTCGCTGAGACTGACCTTAACTCCTGATGCTAAGGCCCAAAATGGTGATTCTTGTTATTATTTTTGTTCTCAATAAATTCATTATCTTATCACTTATCTTTTCAAATAATAAACTTTGGTGGAACTTCAGAAGTTCTCTGAACTCTTTGTAGTTGATTTATATAAAAAGGACTAAAGCTGAACACTGCTTTGGTGTAGGTCAGTGCCTAGTGTGCAGGAATTCCTAAGTTTAATCAACAGTATTGACAGAAAAAAATAGAAAAATAATGTATTTTTATAATGTAAGATTTTCTAAACTCAAGCTCTACATACTTACTTATACAAATTTTGTTTTCTATTTTTCATAAATATTAGTATTCTGGAAGAAAACAACAATATTTAGAGAATATAAAGGAATGTATTTAATGCACAAACATTAATATTGAGAGAGCATCTTAACTTTTATTACTTATTACAGTATGAGAACAACTTTTAGTAACAGATATTTTAGGGTAGCCTCAGAATAAACAGTGCAAACTAATCCAATTTGTTTTATAATATAAATATTAGTTTAATTTAGAAAGTATATAAGTATGGAAAACACAGTTTAGCCTCCTGGCTAGTGTTTGAAATCAATTTGTCAACGAGCCTTTGAAGGTTATTTTTTTTTTTCTGAATGTTCTCTAAGGGATTTTCATTAAAAGCATAAAAGTTTTAACAGATGGAATATTTTCACTCTTGGTTTAATATACTATATTTCTTATGTTTTATTACTATGGTTTATTTTACCTTTTCAGTATCAGCTGAGGAATTAATTAGTATATGTACTTGCTTGTGCCAAAGGAAACAATAATGCCTAGACCCTCTTCACCAGGCATCATATCTAGAACAATGCCCAAACCAGACATTAAGCAGACAAAAGGAAAAAGAGCAAATTACTAAGCAGCTGAAATTGTCATTGAAAGGGATTATCTTATGTCTCCGATCTTCTCTGCAATTCTACTAGAGAAACAGCCCAAGCAACAGCACATGCTCAACACTATTCTCTTTACACCAATGCCAGAGGCCCTTATTTGACATCTTCAGAAAGTACCTTACAAAGGCATGTAAGAGGCTTAAGCAATAAAGAACTTTAGGAAATGTGTTTCTGTAGTGGGGCGGTGGGAATGGAGCCAAATTATAGTCTTAGAAAAAAAAGAGAAAAGTTGAAAAAAAATTAATCCTAGACAATAGCTTTAGGAACCACAAAGTCAAAACACTACCAGATTACTCAACCAGGGGATAAATTTACTCTAGTGTCTCTGATAGTAGTGTGGAGCAAAGATGTGGCCTAGAATTCAATTATGTGCTTAGTTTATCATAAAAATTAACCATAGTTAATGTTTTGATCGAACAGAGAAGAAATGCTAACACAAATGATTGATACTTTGGGAATCAACTTACTCTTTCTTCTCTTTCTCTTTCCTTATTTCTTATTTCTCTCCTTTCTATCTCTTCATGTCTCTCTCTTTCTCTTTCTTTCTTTCTTTCTTTCTTTCTTTCTTTCTTTCTTTCTTTCTTTCTTTCTTTCTTTCTTCCTTTCCTTCTTTTTTCCCATTTCCCAGATGCATTCCTCCTTCATTTTCATTCAGAAAAGATCAGGCCTCCCAGGAATATCAGTCAAACAGGGCACAAGATACAATAAGTATGGGAACAATCCCCTCAAAGTAAGTCAGGGTAGACAACCCAATAGGGGGGAAAGGGTCCCAAGAACAGGCAAAAGAGAAAGAGACACCCCCATTGCCACTGATAGACATCTCACAATAACACCAAGTTAACAACCACAGCATATATGCAGAGGACTTAGCACAGACCCATGTAGGCTCTGTTATTGCTGCTTCGGTCTATGTGAGCCCCATGAGCACTGCTTAGTTGATTCTGTGAGTCATTCTCTCTTGGTGTCCTGGATGCCTCTGGCTCCTACAATCCTTCTTCACTCTCTTCCTTAGGGGTTCTTCAAGTTCCAAGGTGAATGACATAATAGAGATCTCCAATTTGGGCTCTCTCTCTCTCTGTCTAATGTTTGACTGTGGGTTTGTCCACTGCTTCCATCAGTTGCTTTCAGAGGCCTCTCTGATGACAGAGAATTAATTTACTCTTAATGGAAATACTGGCTTTCGAGAAGGATAGAATGCAACTTTAAACTTCCTTTAAATGGTATTTAAAAGTTTTCTTCAATGTTTGGTATTCCTAAATATATTAATACAACGTGCTTAGTCATACAACATACATGTATGCATGTGATTTCAGGGATGACCTCTTGGTCTGAATAACCAATTAGGGGACTCTTGGTTTGAGAAGATGCTATTGTCTGTTTTCAGCATTCTTTGGATGACTATAGTTCTTTTCTAGGTTTGGAGTGCCATAAGATTTTTCTTTTCCATCATGGCATGCCTATTTCTGTCATCCTTGTTCAGGTCTTCATTAGGCAGCCATGCTGTTGCTACTTCATGGTTGTAGCTTCCATGACATTTCTCGGAAATGAAATATCACAGCAAACTATTTCTCTGAGCTTACAATATTTCTGCCTTCTCTTTCAGTGTTTCTTCAGCCTTAGGTTATGTGTTAAATGAATCAGTTGGGGCTGGGAGCCACCTGATCACTTGTTCACATGTTGACCAGTTATGATTATTAGTTTTTATTATAGACGTAGCACAATATCGACTCACTTTGGAATGGAGACTCAATGAGGAATTTCCTAGATTAGTCTGGTCTAGGAGTGTGTTCATGAGAAATTTACTGAATTGTGTTGAGGTGAGGAGACCTACCTTGAATGTAGGACCATTTTGTGGGCTGGATTCTGGACTGCAAAAATAAACAAACAAATAAACAAGTGAGAACTTGATCTGGGTGCTAATGTCAACATTTCACTTTCATTGTTCTTTGTGGAGGACAGTGAATGCAACTTGATTAATTGATTAGAATCCATGATTTCTTCACTTCTTCACAATGATGAGTGAAGGCGTAAGTCACAAACAATGCCACAGCAGTTTGGAATTATGATTAATAGGGTGGTATTTATTTAAAGGGGAAAAACCTTACAGATCACCGTCAGCCCTCTGCGCAACTAGGAAGGGAGTCTAGTCGCCTGTGGAGCAGGAAGTGAAGAGAGAGAGGAGAGGGAAGTGGCCGCTTTTTTAAAGGGAGAGGACCACGCCCCAATGGGCTGGTATCTCAGCGGCTATAGGCTGGAGGAGTGGAAGGACCTCCCGCAACAGATGAGTTACAACATGGATTTATGGATAAATCTTTGTCCTTTAAGTTGTTTTTTTTTGTCTGCGTATTTTATCAAAGCAACAGCAAATGAAACTAAGACAACACCATTTACTATTCCAGACAAATGCTTATCCTAGTACAAATACAATGTGAGCCACATATCTAACTCCAAGTTTTATGAAAAATACACTAAATGAAGCTAATTGTTTTTAGCTCTATCTAGTGTTTATGTGTATCTAGTTTAATTTGTGTACCTAAAATATTGCTTTACTCTATAACCTATATTAAAAATCTTGGCTAAAAAATGTCACAAATTTTAACCTTGAGCACACCTTACATTTACAATCAAAATATTTGAATCCATTTACTACATTTCACTTGCTATAGCTGTTTGATATTTCAATACACAAAATTTAGAGCTGGAAATATATGTGTGAACTCAAAGTGGGCCAATTTTCTAATAACCTAATCAAGTATATGTTTCAAAATTTACAGTAATCAAAATCAAAAAAATTTTAAATTCAGTCTTTCAATTACAAAAACTACATTTCAAATACACAGTGGCTGTAGGTGGATTATGTGCTCTGTTGTAGACAGTACCATTTGTATTTAGCCATAATTCTAAGAAAACAGTAAAATCTGGCTGGTGTGAAGTGTCAGTAGGTAGAGATAGTTCTGCCAAGCCTCAAGACATGAATTTGATTCCCAGGACCCACATGGTGGAATTAGAGACCTGACATTTACACTTCTATACACATGCAACAACCCATATACAAAAACACATAAGCACACATACAAAACACATTTTACAATGTAATAAAAACTGGATAGCAATTTGAATAATATAATTATGCAATATCTATAAATAAGCTATTTTATACTCAGGACTCAGTGGGTAATAAGTAAGTATAGTCACATAAAGAAATTTATTTCTTTCCTTCCTTATTTTCTTTCCTTCCTTCTTTATATCTATTTATATATTTATTTTCAATTTCTACTTGTTTATTTGTGGCATATAGAAAGGTGATTTAATTTTAATATTAACTTTTAAAACTGCTTCTTTTATACATTATATCCTGACTGCTGTTCCCCTCCCTCCACTTCTTCTGCCCACCCCACCCATCTTCCTTCTCTCCCAGATTCACTCCTTCTCCATTTTCCTTCAGAAAAGAACAGGTTTCCCAGTGGTATCAACCTAACAAGGCACAACAAGATGCAGTAACACTAGGCACAAACACTCATATCAGGGCTAGACAAGTCAACCTAGTAGGAGAAAAAGGGTCCCAAGAGCAGGCAAAAGAGTCAGAGACACACCCACACCCACTATTAGGGCTCACACAAACACCCCAAGCTAAACAACCACATCACACATGCAGAGAACCTAGAGCAGAGCCACTGAGACCCAAAGCTTGCTGCTTCAGCTTCTGTGAGCCCTTATGAGCCCTGCTTAGTTTAGTTTGTGGGCTGTGTTCTCCTGGTGTCTTCTATCCTTCTGATTCCTACAACCCTCCTCCACCTCTTTTGCAAGATTCCCCAAGCTCCACCTAATGTTTGATCGTGGGTCTCCATATGTGCTCCCATCAGCTGCTGAAGGTAGCCTCTCTAATGCTGATTGGGCTAGGCACCCATATGCAAATATAGCAGCATATTATTGGGAATCATTTCATTGACAATTTTTTTCTTTTTTGTCCAATCATGTTTTATTTTACCCTGGGTCTCTAAGCCATCCAAGTTAATTTCATGTTAAATAAATTTACCTATTGTTCCATGAGAAAAAATGAATAAAATGTTAATATATGGTATAAATATTAAAAAAAGAAAAGATGATATGTTGAACAATTCTTTAGAAGATTTGAAGCTTCCTCATATTTCTTTGTTAAAAAAGCAAGAAAGAATGAATTTTAAATATGAATAAGATACTATAAGACTAATGATTAGTTCTCTAAAGTATAAAACATTATGTTCTTCCTTTAGAATATCAATATTTGAAATTATGTATGGTGAATTTCATAACTTTGTTTCCAGGTTTTTACATGCAAAATAAACTTATACACATATGGCATTAAACTTTAAAGGTGAAGATTTGGTTTTAAATTTTAAATTTCACTGAAGCTCCAAGTAGCTTCTTTACAAGCCTGTTCTTGTAACATTACCTTGTTATTCTCAGCTTTAGTGTAGAATTAAGTTCATATTGTAGAAATTTTTCTATGACAAAAGTTTATCCTTTTCCTCACTCCCAAATACTGAAATAGTGTATAAATAATTCTCTAAAATGCTGCATGACATTTGCAGTATCATGTTTCCATCATTCTGGAACTAAAAGTAAACTTTGTGAGTTTGAAAAATCACCTTAAGTATGCATAGATTTCTGGACGAATTCATACTGTATGAATTTCAAAACAAATATTTTCCAAGAACGCCTATGTTTAAGTTGTGTCCCATTGCCTTAGGTCTGCGGGACCTGAACTGTATCTGGGGTTTGCTACACTAGAGGAAATCAGGCACAAGGCAAACAAAAGACTTACCTTGGGCAGCTTTGAATAATGGAACTTGAGCCAAAAATCCAGGCTGAGAAGCCAGGATTTTCTCCACAATTCCTCAGAGCCAACTTGAGAAGTATTTTTAGTGTTTCTACGCACTTCATGTTATTTCAAGCCAACAAATATGATTTAAGTATGGCAATAAAATAATGTACTATACAGAGAGAGAAGAGGGCTTGCAGAGAGATTTGCAGGAGAAAAACCAAATCTCTTAACTTGCCCTCACTGCCTGAGTTTTGTTCCAGGAAACATCTATTTGCTTTTCTTTCCCTAAGAATGGCTCACCATGCCCTAACAGCATTATCATTTCTATATTATGTATTTGTTCTGAAGTTTGCTGGGCAGCAGGCTAGCAATGATTTTATAAGCCTCCGTTCTTAAGAACAGGGTACCTGCTCAAGGCCCAGGCTTGTTTTGTCTCACAGAGTTCACTTTTGACTGTTAGCCATAAGCTGTCTTTCATGGGGTTGACATGCTCTGTGGTGAAGGAAACTCTAAATTGGCCCCCACACTGCATTTTACAGAAAGCATTTTCGATGCCATAACTCAAAATATCATCTCATCCAGGCTTGAGATGGTTCCTTCTCCAAATATGTCCTTCATCTCTGGGCCACATTAGTAATGTGAGCCAGGAGAGGCAGCTGATGGTCAAGAGTGGCTGTTTATGACATGTGTAGATGGTCTTGGGTGTGATGGTGGGAGTGTACACAGTTGTGTGCAAGTGGACAGGGTTTTGTGTGTCAACGTAAGAATCTATGTGATAGTTGGTTCAAATGTCGATCAGCTTCAATTTTTGAGTATTGATATGTGCGGTCAGTCTGTGAGCCCTTTTTATGCTTTTGTCCGGAATGCTAAAAATTGTGGGATGCAAGCCCTCTGAGCAGAAGAACATTTGGATTCTAACTCAACTAGTCTCCTAAGTTGAAGCAAACAGCTTTCAAAATGTTGTGTTTCTTGGTGCATTCTGGGAATTCTGGTAATATCAAGATTTGGAGTCTCTTCACTTTGATGTACTACATATCCTAGAACATATAAGCATGTCTCTTCTCCAAATGTGACCAATTATCAGATCTTTCTGTCTAGTGAGTTCATGTATTTTCCCCCACTGTGCAACATGTAAGATTATTTTATTATTTTATGGGTGTGGATGTTTTGCCTGCATGTGTGTCTGTGCCCCACATGTGTGCTTGGTGCTTCTAGAACCCAGAAGAATCCAGAAGAGGCAGTCAGATGCCCTGGAAGTGCAGTTCCACACAGTTGTGAGTTGCCATGTGAGTGCTGGAAATTGAACCCAGATCCTCTAGAAGAGCAGTCAGTGCTCCTACCCACGTAGCCATCTCTCCAGCCCACTATGAAGCATGCAGTCAACATTATACATAGAAAAAGCTTATTTCTATTAGAATTGATTATTAGTACATTAAAACAGAATGTTAACTGATGGATTCCAGGAGAGAGAGGATCATTACTTTCAGGTGTCTATCCACTGGTGACCTCACCAGGTTCCAATAGAGTGTTTCAATTCAGTGTTCACACAGATGGTCATGGTTAAAATAAACGGGGCACAAGATAAACCCGAAAGTCATGAAACTTAAAAGGAACTAGTAAGAACGGGAAAGGGTGGGGAGGATGACTCAATCAAACACATCCTACACATGTGTAAAATTGTCAATGAGGAAAACCAAATCAGTGCTTAAAAATGAAATCTTGAGCTAGTTCCAGGACAGGCTTCAAAGCCACAGAGAAACCCTGTCTCGAAAAAGCAAAAAAAAAAAAAAAAAAGAAATCTTACAAATTTACTAAAGTTGTTTATATCTTGAACTTGTATATATCTTTTTTATACAAACTTATAAATATCTTCACCAGTGACTGCACAGCAGGATCACAGAGCGTGTGCTAGCTTTCATAATCATTGTGACAAATACCTCAGAAAACAACTAAGAAGGAAGAGGATTATTTGGGCTTTCACCCATAGTCCACTGGCTCCCATGTTTTGGCAAAACATTCCAGTGTTGAAGGTAGAGGTGACTTGCCTCATGGTGGCCAGAAAGCAAGGGGAAGGGCCTTTGTGTCTCTTTCCCTTTAATCCCTCCAGGTTTCCAGCCTGCTGGATCCAGCCAGACACTTCCAGGCTCTTTCTTATCCCCTTAGTTAATCATTTTTGGGAACATTCCCACCGACACAAGCCATGAGTTTTACTAATCTCCTATTTGTTTTTTCCATCCACCCAAGTGGAAATAAAGATGAACCCTTACAATTCAGCATTCCAGTCAGTCATGTGAGTGGGTAGGAGACAGAGCCACAGTGTCATCAGTGTGAAAATTAGGACCGGGGAGAGTAACCGCTCACAACAATGAGGAAAGTCCCAGACTGTTCTTAAGCACTCCAAGTGTGGTTACTTTGAACAGCCCTTCCAACTTCATTTTCTCCCGAAGCAAAGAGTATAGCAGATGCTGGGGTGAGGGGGTCCAAGAAAAACAAAGGAGAGAAAAATTTTTTTAGTGAGATGGGAAATCCTGTGAAATGATTCAAATAGGAAGAATGAGACTTAAGGAAACTAAAAGACCAAATGAAGAAAAGGCAGGGAACTCGAAGAAGGCAAGTTAAAGTTGCTTAGTTAATGAGTGGGATACAGTGAGGAAAAGAAGTTTTATGAGATTATGGTGGATGAAGACATGTGTGTGCCTGTGTGTGGTGTGTGTTTGTGTATGTGCATGGGGGTCTGTGTGCTGTGTGTGTTTGTATGTGAGCTTGTGGGGGAGGTGTCATTGTGTGCAGTGTATGCTTCTATGCATGCATGGGTGTGTGCAGTGTGTGTGCATGTGTGTGTCTGTGCTTGTCAGGGGGGTGTTTCTCTCGTGTGCTTGTGTATGAGGTGTGTGTGTGTGTGTGTGTGTGTGTGTGGTAAGGTGTATCTGTGTTGTATCTGTGCCTGTGTTTTGGAGTGGAGTAGTGTGTGTAGGGGAGGTGTGTGTGTGTGTGTGTGTGTGTGTGTGTAGTGGGGTGCAGTATGAGTGTATACGGGGGGAACTTGTATGTGCGGATGGGCTGTGTGTATATGTGCATTTGCAGTGTGTGGGTGGAGTGAGGATGAGGGGGTTCTGGGGCATGTGTGGGTGGGTGAGGATGTGTGGGGTGTGCTATGGGTGTGTGTGTGTGTGTGTGTGCTGGAGACAGAGACAGAGATGGAGGAAAAAAGTGTGGGAAAGGAGAAAGAGAAAGAGAGGGGTACAGAGAGGAGAGAGAGAAATGTTTTGCGTTCTCATTTTTTGTTTGTTGTAGTGTAATAAGCTTGTATGAGGTAAGAGCCAGGATGCTGGTAAAATTTTAATGTATATTTCTGTGCGCCCAGAAGGGACTTCAAAATGCAAACACAAATTTTAAGGATATGTTTCTATTTTTTTTATCTCACACAGCAATGTTAAATGTTAGCAAGAAAATTTGTTATTAGATATTTCCCAATAGTTTCACTGAAAACATTTTAATAAACTTGGTTTTTCTGTCATCTTGGAATTTATAAGACAATATAATTTGTATTTCAAGGAAGAGCTCTACCTTGAAATAAGATTGCCCCTAGGGGACTACATCATTAATCTGTGTCAGACATTGAGGTGTTAAGTAACATTTGAAACATGATGTTTGGATTGTAGATTTATGTGACAGTTCATTTTGATTTGAGGAAAAACTTGCTCAGCACTACATCTGGAATTTAAGCTGGAAATTTTCATTTAATTGGGGATTAACTTAAGGGTCTCATTCTTCAGTTTTGTTCTTGCTTCCAATGTATCACATGTTTGAAATATGGCACAGGAAATTAGTCTTGTTTCTCAACCATACAAATGAAAGAACAGTCATGATAGAAATAATTTGGCAATGTAAATTTAATGCAATGCCAACTAAAATTACAGAATTAAAAATTAAAAATCTGACAGGCTGAGTGTATTATATATATATTTCTTATGTTATAAATAATTTATCATGTAATATATATTAGAAAACAACTTAGAAGAGCTGGACCAGAGCTGAAGGTCAAAGTCTGGGAACATTCCCCCAAATATGCAGAGTAATATAAACTTAAGTATTTGGAATATGTTGTTTTAGCAGAAGGACTATCAAACAGAAGATAAGAACTAAGGAACACATTTCTGAACTCTCGCTTGATAATAAAGGCAATACTGCAGAGAAACAGCTTTAAAAAAAACATTTGATGAACTCAATGCCCATGTAAGAAAATAGAAAATCTTGCCCTTTTGTTACAAAAGCAGTTATGAAAGAGAGATATTACACCGTAAGACTTTTGGATGACATAGGACATTATATTTAATAGTGCAGAGAATGATTGATTATTTAGAACATCAAAAATACTCCCTATAAAGGAAACTGTTAAGTCATCTTTTATTAAATGTACCATTGCAATAAAATAGTGAAATAAAAGGCAAGAAGATAAAAAATACTTGTCTGGGATATATAAAATGTTGTTAGCTCAGTGTGGTGATGCACACCTTTAAGCCAAGCATTGGAGAGACAAAGGCAGAAGGATCCCTATTAGTTCCAGACTGGCCTGGTCTACATAGTGAGTACCAAGATAATCAAATCTATACAGACATACCCTGTCTCAAAAACAAAAAAGGAAAACACAGAAAAGAAAGAAAAAAAAGTATTTACAAACATCAGGAGAAGTATGAAAATATATGCCAGTATTAAAATAGGTGCTCAGAGTACCCCAGCAGCTTGAAACATGAAAAAGAACTTGCAAGTGATGAAGGAAGTGCAAAGTAAAAGAGAGGAAGCGTCTCAGCTTGTAGAAACTAATGCCTGAAATGTTATGTAATGTTGTAAACCTTAGAGCTTTCATTTTTTGCTCTGAAAGTTTTGTACATATATAGACTTTATTTTGTCATATCTACATTTCTCCTAAATCTTTATGTACTTCCAGATGCCAATGTTGCCAAAGTGATGCTATTGTAAAGTAGTGAAACACTTTAGAAATTGGACCTAATGGGTTCTTTTAAGTAATTTTGGGGGGTGCCTTTGAATGAGAGGGTAGACCCCTAATCCTTTTTGGCTCCTCCCTTTTGTTTACTAGTAGGGTGGTGAATGATGTGCTCCAGCCCTAATGAAATCATAAGCATTAGTTTGATATAGTTGCCAAAACTGCATGGCCAGTGTGGGCATGAACTGGACCCCCAATATGATAAGCTCATTTATTTTGATGAGTTGTATCTCGGGTCTTGGTCTAAGAGACTAAGAGAAGCTGTCTGTTGATTTCCCTGGAACTCATTTGAAAAAAAAAATACTTTGCCAAAGTACTAATCAAGGTTGGATAGATCCTTTATTGCAAGCAGCCCAAAAGCTGAAAAAGGAACTGTCCAGCAGAATTTACCTCCAATCTTGCTTTAGTTTTTTAATCTTTCCTT
>NC_022032.1:26242957-26258356 GCF_000317375.1 Microtus ochrogaster | reverse complement strand
TCTTTCTCTTTCTCTCTCTCTTTCTCTCTTTCTCTCTTTCTTTCTTTCTTTCTTTCTTTCTTTCTTTCTTTCTTTCTTTCTTCCCTTCTTTCCATCTCCTCCCCTCATTTTGAGATTATTTTAACAATATACAAAGAACTACAGGATACTAAGAAATGCTGAGAGTGGAGAAATTGTCTTGCCCCCAGAGAAAAAAACAACAGGTGGTTGGTTATTCAGTGGCAAACGGTCAGCCCTGAAGACATTCACTCTTGTTTTTAAACTTTGCTGTGAGGCATGATGTTAGCACTTAATGTATTCAAATGTTTTCCCTGCTTCTGAAACACACACACACACACACACACACACACACACACACACGCACACACATGTGTGTGGGGGGGTACATTCTCCAGTAACAATTATCTGTTACTCCTTGGGATTATCGAAAGTTTCTAAAGATGAAAGTACGCATAGTTCTGGCTACTACATTTTATTTTTGGCTTTTGTGTGGCCTGAAGCCAACACAAATTCTCCAATTACTACCTTTAATAATGATGCTGGAGCACTGTGATTGCTGTCAAAATAAACGTAAATAAGGTTCAGCACTTTTTGTTTGGGGTGATAAGGCAATAATATATTATTGTTTTTCCTGCTACATTCTAGTGTGTGAGCTGGAGCAGTTGGCTTCTCAGTTGTTTGAGTTGATTTATTAAAGGATAAAGTGATAGAAATATTCTCACAAAGCTTTTGGTTAAACTAAGGAACATAGTAAAGAAAAAGTCAGTTAGCGTCTGACTTACGGTTTCTCAGTCTAAGAGTTTACCATTTTGTGATGGTGGATTGTCTTAAAATAGGCTCAAACGCTCGGAGAATGGAATGTCTCTAAAAATGACTTCTAGAAAACCTTAACCCTCCGGGTCACAAGATATATGATTTCATATCCAAGGGATGTACATGATGAAAGATGCATAATGAAAACAAATTATTTTATTTAGTTCAATTCCTTGGAGCAAAAACCTTTTGGATTCTGTTTCTAAAAGAAAAAAAAATATTGAATCGATATGGGAAAGGGCTTAATTTTACTGTAATTATCGCAAGTTCTTCTTTTGAGTAAAAGGACCCTTCATTTGATTAATAATAATGGAGTAGGAGCCAGCCTGTCCCTCAGTTAATCTTCTACATATAAAACAGATCAAAACATCTTCCCCATGAACTTTGAGTTACATGCTCAGAAAATAAAGTTAAATTGTTCAATGGAAATTACTTTTCAGGTAACAAAAAAGTTCAGGTCTGTTATCGGTCTTTAAAATGCTGTTTTTTCTGAGGTGTTACTTCAGCTACATTGCTACTGAATTTTCCTGTCTAATTTAACTCTTACTTTTCCAAAGGAAATATATAACTGCTACAGTATACGCTTTGTATTTGTTTTATTTTTAAAGTATATTTTCATTTTAATGATCTGCAGTATAAAATGCATAGTTTCACGGAAGGACTCTGAAAGTTATTTGATTTTATATGACCACTGACCCCATTCACACAGTGCACAACGTCATACACGAAATTGCGTTAACCATCTATATGCGCAGGAGGACTTTCAGGCAGCATAAGCTCCAGTGTAAGCCCCGCAGATTTTTCTCCCACCCAGTTCTTGAGGTGTCTGCGGCTGTCCTCACTTTCCTCAGATCTGCAAAACAGTCACATTTAGATGTTGCAGAGAAAATACTTGCCAGCATCACTGTGAGTTCTGGGCAGCAGAAAAAGCAAAGTAGATTACACAGTTCTTCATCATCTCCTGAAGCATGTTGTTGTTCAATTTTAGGTTAACTCAAAGGAAGAGTTCTAACTTACAGCATTCAACGTGAAACAGACTTGCTCGTCCACTTTAATCTCAATTATACATCTAGGACAGGTAATAAATTTGTAAGAACACTAGGCTTGACATTGGCAGTGCATTGAGAGCCTGTGGAAATGACCACCCAAGCCTCATTTCTTTTTCTTCTTAGTCATTCAAATAAAGTTTCTTGGGGGTACACTAAAATTTTACTCATTGGTGAAACCATGAAATTAGAGCCAAGACTTTGTCTAAATACGACCTAAGGAAAAAGCACAATATTACAGTTATTGGTTTTAAAATTGTTTTAAAAACTAATCCTGAATTTCCAGGTTTCTCTTACTGTTTCCTGTGATGGAACTTCTGAAATTGGTTGGAATGAAAGACTATCTAAAACTATCCCTCACTATCTTGATTTATAAAGAAATGGGCTATGTATTGTTAAAGTTAAAACCTGTTGGTATTTAATTATTCTAATTTTTTACTTGTACTTGGACACTTAGCATTTCCATTCAGGCTTTATTGCATTTCTAAGTGATTTCCTTCAGAAATATGGCGACCTTGTCTATAATATCCAAAATCCAATAGCAATACTGAAATATAATACCTACTACCAAAGAGCCCTTTGCTGCTATATTATTTCATAAAGTTTTAATTTCCTTATATTAGGTTCTTTTAACCGCTCATATAGGAATCTGTGCTTCAGGGTGAAAGAATATTATTGAGTATGTCTAATCCATAGCCATAAGGCCCATAATTAATTAAAGAGCCAAATGCTTTGGGGAGGTATATAAATTATTTATGAGATATGTGCCAACTAATCAAGATTAGGCATGAAGCTGATTACAAGGCAGTTTTTTTTAGCTGTATGTCCCTTCCCAAGCATGATGGACATCTTCTGCTCTCTCCATGGACTTTTGTGTATTGCATATTATATGCAATAATATGCAAATGTTGTATGCAATGTACTGTTATAACATGATTTATATTTATAGTCAATGTAAAATTAGCATGTATACACGTGAACAGTTCTTGAATTATATGAGTTAGCTCCACTCCCCCTTCTTTGATATTAACAAGCATTTCTCTCCTAATCTTTTCACTAGTGACTCATGTTCCTTCACCTCTAAACGTCTGTTTTTCCCTTGTAACAGTTTCAGTTCTGGTGGTAGGACAGAGCAAGTATGGGGCACAGTGATGAGGAATGCCTTTAGCATCAAACCCCTGTTACTTCTGACATCTGTACTGTAGTCTTTGGTCTTTCAATACACTTTGTTCTATGGTCTATTTGACAGTGTGTGTGTTTGTGAGCCTGCTTTCTGTCATGTATCTTTTTGCCAACTCTTTAAATGTCACCACTTATAAAAGGAGAGGGGAAAAAGAAAGAAAGAAAGAAAGAAAGAAAGAAAGAAAGAAAGAAAGAAAGAAAGAAAGGAAAGAAAGAAAAGGAAGAAAGAAAAGGAAGGAAAGAAAGAAGAAAGAAAAAGAAAGGCTTGTGACAACCTACCAAACCCAGCAACACTTAAAATGGGGGAAAATTAGAAAGTTAAGTAAAAGGGCTAAATTAGGTAGGTAATAAACATGAAGTTGAAGATAATTTGATTAAAATCAGTACCGCCTCTTTATGAGAAGTGACTATGAGTTGGCTTCAAGTTTTACAACAATCACAGGACTGAAGACACCTACAGTTCAAGCTTAGAACTTCTACCATGTAGCAGGTAGGACTGAAAAATATAAATAAAAAATGAAGAATAAGGAGACTGGAGAAAGAAAAACTGAGGGTTTTTTTTTTTCTATTAAAAGTTTGCTTTATGTGCACTGGTGTCAAGGTGTCAGATCCCAGGGAATTGGAGATACAAACAGTTTTGAGCTGCCTTGTGATGCTGGAAATTGAACCTGGGTCCTTTGGAAGAACAGTCAGTGTTCTTAACCATTGATCCATCTCTCAGTCCCTGAGAATTTTCTTGATGCTTTACCTTCCATGTGTATCTCTTAAACACTCCCCTAACAGCAGAGAGGGTGCTAGTGAAAGGCATTTTAGTTCCTATACTCACTGTATGGCCATCTTTGTACTTAACCTAAACTCTATCAACAAATTACTAAAGTCAAATCACAGCCAGACCTTATTCTAAAAATTTAGGGAATGTATTAACATTTGTCTTCTTGGGCATCAGTTTTTTCCTCAATCTTGTACTCAGTCCTTCCATTCCGATTTCTGCTACCTCTGAGGATGTCACTGATTATGTTAGTCTTTCCTGCTTTCAAGCCAAATAAGATTCCAGTACTTCAACCCAGACAGACATTCAGCTGGCAATGGTCGGAAAGGGAAAGTTGCAGAGCAGCAGTGAAATGAACGGTGACGGTTCTACTGTCATGCCGAAACTACATCATTCTCTTGGTTGACTTAGCTTTAGTTTGGATGAGGTTTTTGTGTGTCCCCTAAGACTTCCTGCTTTGGGAGTTAATCACTACTTTGAACTATTAAAACAATGGGAAATGAATCTAATTGTTATTTAAAGCTCTCACATTCTGGACATGATTAGGACACTGGGTTGGGGCATCATGATGAATGCTTGTTCTTTACAAAGGAAAGCAAAGATGACCAAAAGATAGACAAATAAGTATGTAGACCTTGTGGTTTGCCACATGATCGTCTATGTCACCTAGAGAATCTAGTAGTAAGAAGGCTGACAACAGATGTGGCTATCATTCTTGGATCTCTGAGATAGATCTTATTAAAATGTAGAGTCAATGTGGACCACAGATTATATACCTACATAGGGAAAATGATGGCATCTTTTTTGACTGAAGTTACAGTGATTTTTTTTTAGCATTCAAATAGTTTATTTATTAATTAAATAAGTTTCTTAGTTGTATTGACTAGTTTTATGTCAGCTTGATACAAGTTAGAGTCATCAGAAAGGAGTAAGCCACCATTGTGTAGATGTTTCCACAAGGCAGGGCTGTAGGCAAGCCTTTAGGGCATGTTTTTAAACTAATGATTAGGGAGGGCTCAGGTCTCTGAGCAGGTGGTCCTGGGTGCTATAAGAAAGGAGGCTGAGCAAGTCAGGGGGAGCAAGCCAATAAACAGCAACCTCTGCATCAGCTCCTGCCTTCAGGTTCCTGCCCTGCTTGGGTTCTTGTCCTGACTTTCCCTGATGATGAACTGTAATGTGGAAGCTTATTTTGAATAAACTCTTTCCTCCCAAAATAGCTTTGGACATGGCATCTCATCACAGCAATAGTAACCTTAACTAAGACATTAGCATACATCAATTTTACATAATAATGGGATTCATTATGATATTTGCTTACACACACTCATACATATATATATATATATATATATTGATTTTAATATTGATATTTACATTTTCTCATCCCCCTCCTTTTTCTGCTCATCCTTGTCCATGTCACAATTATTTTTACCTCTAAGGTCGTGTGTTTGTGTATGTGTTTTTCTTAAAACTTCACAATATAGGTATTCCAAGCAGCATCAATACTGTGATGAGTAGGCAAATGCCTTCTCATGGATAGTTTAATGATATTTCAGTTTGACTGATTACCTGCCCTTCTAGAAAGAAAAAAGAAAGAGTATGTAAATTTTAGGAAAGTATGAACTAAATTAAAGTATAATATAATCATTCTTTGGGGGAAGAGCAAAGTTTTTGATTCAGACTCTTGTTGTATGCCCAGGTTGGTTAGATCTATCTCTGTGTTTCATGTGTTGGGGTTCTAGTCATACCTCAAACTTGCCAATTCACTTCCAGTGTACTACTTACAGGAGATCAACAGTGACCAAAGCATAGAATTTTCATTTCTGTTTTAACAAGGAGAAACTTGTAAGGAGAAGAAAAGAAGTATTTACTGTGGGAAGATTGCTGTGATGTTACATATTGTCATAGTGATTTAGAACCTGGGGGCATGCACAAATACTAGCAAGCACAGGGATAGCAACCCATTTATTGTGTGATTAAGGGAAAATAATAGCTATCAACAGCATCATATTCAAATCATTGCAAGGCATAAGTATTCAATTTAATATATAAATGATTACAATGAATAATAAACAGTACAATAAGCAGAATCATTTAATGGGGTTGATTTTTGATATTAATTTTTTTTTGTTTGGTTCCTTACTGCTCTCTTCATTTTCCTTTCTCTCTTTTCTCGGTGTGTTTTGTTAAACTCCTGCTCTTTTTACACCTTTGATTGGAATAACCCTACTCCTGCCATGTGATTGATGTTAGGAAAAGAAACACAAGACAAAACATAATCTCTCTAGGAAATTCCTGAACTCTGACCTTTAAGGGTCATAGAGATCAGCAGTTTGTTGCTTTGGAAAGTGATCTCGGCTGTTCTCATTTCCAACAAACTTTCAGATGTTATTTGTGTCTTGCTTGGCTCTAAAGACCACATTGCTAACCCGTCGAGCTGAATGGTACCACATTTTATCACCCTTTATTTTTTGGTGAATGAAACACACATGGAAGGGAGTATATACATTATTTGAGAATGACATTAAGATTCTGTGAGAGTTTTCCTTACAATTTGCACACTAACTGTATAGAAATATAATGTTTAGTATTTTCTTCAGTTAGCTTTAGCTGTTCTGGAAATGAAAGTGGCAGAAAAATTCTTTAGGGCTTGTAGTTGAGAGGGTGTGTTAGGTTATCTTAAAATTTTTAAAACAATTTTTGTGTAATCAATAATTCATATAAAGACAATGTTAGAAGATATATTACAAACTATTTAAATTCATATAACATGAGAGGGGCAATTCAAGAATTTTACATTTGTCTTTATGAAGCTCAGTGATTTAATCAAAATCAAAATGACATGATTTCTTTGTCCTTTGCAGATTATGGGAAAAATCTACAGCGAATTCTACATGCAGGTTAAGAAAAACATTTTTTATTTCCACCTGTAGTGCAAAACAAATTCACACCAAGGAGCAGGCTGCTTTCTACACTGCTTTTCTCCTAAAGGCCCAGATTTAAAGATCTCAGTATGGTCCCTATTGGAAAAGCACATCTGCCCATATAAATTAGACTGATGGCTTCCTATCGACGAAGAGCAAGTTTCTAACCTAAAGATGGCATCAGGTCATGTTCCAAGTTAATGTTAGTCTTAGGATGTGTTATTAAATGTCCTGTATTCTGTTTCAAGTAGATTGTTTTCTTCATTGTGCATTGTGAATTTGTTTTCCATTTAACAACAATGAATTGCATCTAACACTCATTAAACCAATGAGTTCCTCAAAATTGTCACTTACCTTAATTTTGTGTGTTCACATAAAATGACTACAAATTAATATTCAGTTTGGCATGGGGTTGTACTTAAATACTTGAATGTGCTAGTATAATTTGGATGTATTTTATAAAATATGTGCCTCTATGCATGTACTGCACATATTCATGTACACATGCACTGTATGTTGACCTGAAATTGAGCTGAATTAAAGTGGAAATCCGGGCAACAGAAACAACTAGCTTTCCTGCAGAAACAGTTGCCAGATGCTGTTGCCTTACTCTCTACTTATTGCTCCTCCTTTATCATCAGGGAAGCACTTAGGAAACAAAACTGCTCAACTGAGTTCACAGTTCACAGTCACAAAGTCCTGCTTTGTTGGGGCTCTAATCAGTTACTCCCTGAGGTTTATGCAAACCTGTGTTGGTGAGAAAAATCTAAGGCAGACAGTGTTTAAATGTAGGCTCTTGACTCACCACAGCCTAACTTAAATTTGAACTATTTTAAGCAATACATTCTATTAAAGCACCCCTCATTTAAGGAAAATAAGTAAACATTAGGCCACTGTGCAAATAAGCATTGAAGCACACTGTGAACTTGTGTGTGTTAAAGCAGTAACCTGTGTTCATCACTGTGTTCCCATCTTGTTTGGTTGTCTCCCTTTAAATGAGAAGTTGCAGTGTTTTTCATTTGTGTTCTGGGCTCCTTAGGCAGCAACAAACATTCTTTAAATACTGTATTTTATTTTCTTTCTTGATGAATTCATAGATTTTGGAAATGATTTTCTTATAAAAAGACGTTAACATGTTTTTTCTTCTTGCCAAAATACCATACTCTTTACCTTTTGACTCTTAGGAATTACAGCTTTTGAAGAGACAGTTTTAAGCATTTGGTATAAGAAACATAGGGTTTATTTTATTGCTGTTTGTGTATTTTTTCAAAGTATCCTAAAAAATAACTTTAGGAGGAAGGTGTTTTCAATGATATTGCTGACACAATAATGTATCACTTGCAGTTATGAGAGGTCATGCAAATGATTTATAACTAATAATAATAAATGGCTTTATTGATTTAAAGCCTTTACTATAGTGATGGCAGATTTTTTTGAAGGCATTCTAGAGCTTCTCAGCTGGAAGAGTGATGGGTGTCGTTGGGACAGGGTCTGCTGAGAATCATACAATACACTGACACTAGTTTAATTACAACACCGAGAAGTAAGGATCAGTCACAGCACAAGATCAATGGTTGAGGAAATTACAAATTATTTTCAGATGTCATTTTGAATCTGCCTCTGTTTATATATATAATTTTGATATGCAAGAAGGAAAGAAGAGGTGTAGAAAATGTGTACAAAGAGTCCACAACATTGTCACAAAATTTCTTTGTATGTAGAAGTATAGTGAGATTCATTGAAGGCTACAAATGATTAGCAGTGAATAAATTGTTCATATTAATTGTCTTGGAGAAATACAAATAAAAAGTACATTGCAAATTTTATAAAAATTTAAAGACATAAATTATTTTACACAATAATTAATTTTATTTATCTATTGGTAAATTTCTTCTTATCTAATGAATATCATAATTTCCCAAATTTGTTTGACAGTAATTTAAAATATTTGTTATGGTTACATTTTTTTCTCTCTTTCCTTCAAGTGGGAAGAGTTGTGTTGTTCATGGTTTGAGATGCATCAGTTCATCTTGAAAGGGGGGGAGCTGCAGAATAGACCCACTCATAGTATGGTGGCAAGAAGCCAATTAAAGGAAACACAGGAAGTGACTTGGAAAGATAAATCCTCTAAAACATTCTGTGGTTATTTGAATGAGAATAGCATCCATAGGTTCTTATGTTTGATAAATGATGCCCTGTTAGTGGAAATGTTTGAGAAGGGTTAGTAAGTGGAACCTTGTTAAATGAGGTATGACCTTGTTGGAGGAGTGCCACTGGTGTGGGTTTAGGGATTTCAAAAGCCTGTGCCAGGTTCTCTCTCTCTCTCTCTCTCTCTCTCTCTCTCTCTCTCTCTCTCTCTCTCTCTCTCTCTCTCTCTCTCTCTCTCCTCTCCTCTCCTCTCTTCTCTCTCTCCCCCTCTCTCTCCTCTCTCCAGAAGTTTCTATCCCACCCAGTCCCACAGCTGTTCAATCCCAAAGAAACACACAGAGGTCTACATTAAATATGAACTGCTTGGCCTATTAGCTCTTATATCTTACATTAACCATAATTCTTGTCTGTGTTAGCCACATGGCTTGGTACCTTTTTATCAGTGAGGCATTTTGATCTTGTGTCCTCTGTGTCTGGGTGATGACTGCATACTGAGTCTTTCCTCTTCTGAGAATTCTCCTGTTCTGGTCACCCCACCCATACTTTCTGCTTGGCTACTGGCCAAACAGCATTTCGTTAAAACAGTACAAAGTGACAAATCTTTACAGGGTAAAAGACCATTGTTCCACAGCACTCTTTCTCTCCTCTGTATGTCCATACCCTTCTTTCCTCTCTCTGCCTCTTTCTATCCTCCATTCTCCTCTCTTTGTCCTCTGCCTGTCATTGTCACTGCTTCTGTCTCTTTCTCTCTCCCTGCGGGCTTGCTGCCTACAGATCAGATGTAAAGCTAAAGCTGCCACTGACTACTCCTTTAGAATAACCTTCCAAAGCTCTAACCATGCCCCCTATTAAAATACTTTCTTTTATAAGAGTTGTCTTAATCATGTTGGTTCTTCACAGCAGTACAATAATAACTCCACCAGTGCCATCCTATAGTGATTCTGTTCATGGATTAATCCACTATTAGTAAGGTCTATATCTGGATGTGCCCTAATAGACAAAACAACACAAAAACTTGCTTTGGTAATCCCCTAAGCATCTCATAGTCCAACAAATTAGATAATATTAATTATTCATACTGAATATAATCCCATGCCTCTTATTGATGGGATGGTAAACAATTTTCTAGGTTAATTCTAGGTTATTCTTCTCTGTTGAAACATGTACTAGCCTATTCTAGAAGATTTTTAAAAGATTTCAAATTGAAATATATTTGCTTCATTTCCCTTTTTTCTTTCCCTCCAACCTTTCTCATGTGCCCTTCATTTTGTTTTACCTCAAATTCATGGCCTCTGGCCTCTCTTTAGTTGTTGTTATATAAATATGTAACAAATCCATCTTCTCATCTTATGTAATGTTGTGATACATACAGGACTAACCACCTGGTTTCAGATAATCAGTTTGGGGGACTCTTCCCTGAAGAAGAACGTTCTCTACATTTCTCAGCATTCCTTAGTTGCCTCTAGTTCTTTGTCTAGGACTGAGATCTCAAGGGATTTCCCCCTATAAACTTAACTTGTCTATTGGTTTTGTCCCTGTTCAGGTCTTCCTTAAGCGGCCATGTTGTTGAGACTTTATGAGTATAGCTTCTCTGTCAGTTCTAGGCCATGGAATCTCATTGCAGATAAGTGTTTCCCATAGCTCTGTGGTTGTTACAATCTTTCCACACCCTCCTTTTCAATACACTTTGATCTTTTGGTGCAAAAGTTATAATACATAATACGCATGGATCAGCATAGGTTCTTCCTTTCTGTCTCAGCCTCATCTGATTCCCTCTGGGATAACAGGCATACATGACTCTGCGATCCAGCAACATCTCTTGATAACTAGTAGAAATCATTTTAGTATTTTCTTGAAAACATTTTGAGTAATAATTAGAATCATTGAAATTTCTTTAAAACAAATCAAGAGGCAACCCTTCTCTTTATTTCAATAGAGATATCTCAGCCTATATTTTTATAGAACCCAGAACTACCTGTCAAGGGATGGCACAAACAATGAACTGAGCCCTCACACACATCAACCAAGAAAATGACTTACAGACATATATAAAGTTCAGTGTTGCAGAGTCAGTTTCTCATTTAAAATTTCTTCTTCTCAGGTAACCCTAGCTTGTGTTAATTTGATGGAAAAACTGACCAGTACAGGGTATAAGTTCCTGAGCATGCATATGAGTTGGCACATGTGTTAAGATTAAAAGATAAGTTGCTACAGTCACTCCATTGTTTTCATCATGTGGGGTGAGAAAGGATGTCAAGTTATCAGACTTGATGGAAAGTATCTTAACCATTCATCTATTTTACCAGCCCCCTTCCTCTTTTATGTCATATACCATGTATACATACACATATATGTAAATATACACATGTAGGTACACACATCCACAAAATCCAGGTTCCATATCTGAGAGTAAACATAGAGAAGTTGTCTTTCTGAGTCAAGTTTATATATCTTACTATGATAGTCATAGTCATAATATCTTTCCATTTTATGTAAATAGCACAATTTTATTCTTATTTATGGGTAAAAAAACTCTACTGTATATTTAAAATTTTTCTTCATTATTTTATCTGTTGGTAAACAGTAGGATAATCCTACAATTCCACTACAATGTAATGAACATGGTTGCTTAGGAGTATCTGTAGTATTCTTTGATTAGTTCTGGTATATTCTCAGGAGTGTTGTAATTGGTTCCTATAGATCAATTTCATTAAAATAAGATCTGAAATATTCAAATCGCTAAAGGAAAACATAGGAAAAACAATTTAAGATACAGGAATAGAAAATTACTTTTTGAATACAATTCAAGGATATCTATATGTGGGTAGTAAGATAGTTCTACTTTAGATTATAGTGGATGAGCTAGTTATCCATCGATGGACTGGGATGATAAATAAGAGTTCCTTTTCAGTCTCATCCTCTTGGAATATGGTACTGCTTGTTTCCCTGACATTAGCTACTCTGACAAGGTGTTGGAATAGTGTTTTCTTCACGACTGAATGTTTGAGATGTCTTTCCATGTGTTTATCTGTCATTTGTACTTCATCTTTTTGAAATTTGTCATTGCCCTTTTATTGATTGGATACTTGGTGTTTATATTTTAGATATTAATCCCTTGCCAAATGTTTAGTGAGCAAAAATTTTACTCATTATGTAGGTCGTTCTCTCTGATGACCTTTTTTCTTTTGCAATGCAAAGCTTCTATTTCCATACTCTCGTTTTTTTGGTCCTTCGGGCCTTGATTGCATGTTGGAGCCCTTTCGGGAATTCTCACTTCTGTCTACAACTCATCTGTGTTGTAGCACTTTCAAAGGTCCAGGTCTTATAATAAGAGGTTGGGTCCATTTTGAATTGGCCTTGGCACAGAGTGAATGGTAGCAATTAGTTTTATTTTTTGATGTATGAATATCTTTTTTTTTCTCAGAAGCATTTGTTGAAGAAGCTGTCTTTCTCCTTTGTGTGAGTTCGAAACCTTTGTCAAAATCAGATGGCTTTAACTGTGTGCTTTTCTTGGGTCCTCTGTTTTATTCCACGAATCTATTTGCCTGTGTTGTGTCCAAAAGGCTTTTTCAATGATGACTTTGTAATATAATTTGAAATAAAGCACTGTGATTCCAACAGCATTGGTTTCTCTGCTCAGGATCATCTTCAATATTCGGGATCTTTTGTGATTCCATATGGATTTTCCGATTGATTTCTAGTCCTTGCAGAATGCCGTTGGGATTCTGGTGGGGATCACTTTCAATTTGTAGATTGCTTCCAGCAATATATCCATTTTCATAATTCTACTGCTAATTAATAAGCGTAAGAGGTCTATTTTTTTCTATCTTTCAGTGTCTTCAATTTATTTAAGTGTTTCAAAATTTTCAATGTAAAGGTCTTTAAATTCTTCCTTTGTTAGATTTATTCTTATGTATTTTACACACACATACACACACATACACACATATATGCATATATAGGCTATTGTGAATAATGTTGCTTTCCAGAATTCTTGCTATTCATTTCTAGTATATAAATGATTTTTGTATGTTCATTTTGTATCCTGCTATTTTTCTGCAATTATTTATTAGATCTAAACATTTTCTGGTAAAGTCTTTAGGTACTTTTAACTATAGGACCATATTGTCTGCAAGCATGAACAGTTTTAATTTTTTTCATTTTCTATTTATATACCTTTGAACTCACTTTCTTGTCTTCTTGTTATTGGTAAAATTCAAGCACTGTATTCCATAAGAGTGGAGAGAGGGGGCACCATTGTCTCGTTCCTGATTTTAAAGGAAGTTATCTGACTGTTTTCCTACTACTACAATATTAGCTGTAGGTTTTCTACAGATAGACTTTATCACTTTGAGGTAATTTTATTGCATCCCTAACTTTTTTTGGCACTTTTATCATACTACTGCGCCGCACACCGTGCCCCTGTGTCTGCGCTCTGTGCACTGGCACCCAGTTTCCGAGCTTCTGGCAAGGGAGCTGGAGGTTAAAATACACAAACACACACAGACAGAGAGACAGTGACACCGGTCATCCCTGAATTCCTCAAGAATGCCCCCTTTATTGTGTTCAGGGGCAGCTTATATAGCGATAGCCACGCCCCAGCCAAACCCACCAGAAACCACTCTCCTGCCATTAGAAACTCCTGAAGGTCTCCTGCTCAGAGCAGCTGTAGGCACTCAGATCAGGGGATTACAAGAAATTCAGGATCTGGGGTCTCACTCCTCCCAACAATACTGAACTTGGTCAAAAGTCTTTCCTACATCTACAGTAATTTTGTGTAATCTCTGTCCTGAAGACACCGTGCTGAAAAAATTACATGTTTTGACTTTTATATGTTGAATCAAGCATGCATTTTTAGAATTAAGCCTACTTTTTCATGTATATCTCTTTTATTTAATAGTTGAATTCTGTTTGTAAATATCATAATGAGTCTTATGTTCATATGTATTAAAATAGGTCTTCATTTTTTTCACTTTCTTAAAATTTAGTATAAAGGTAATATTAGCCTTATAAAATAAATTTGGAAATATTTCTTCTTTTTTTAGTTCCGTAAGAACTGTATCAGTAGATTTTTTTAAAAAGAGAGCAGTATTGTGTATTATAAACAATATATCTAAAATGAAATTTAAAAATGATATAACTCATTTATGCTTAACTAAGAAGTATAATATATTAAACTAAAAATACAGAGTAAAAATGTCAACATACTAATGTATTTAACATGTGTGCCCTTCACTTAGAGATATTATATGCCAAGGAGAGTAAAGTCAGGTTCAACACAGCTCCTTAATTTTACCTAATTTAAGTTACTTTCAGCTCTGTTTCAGACTGTTTCATCAAACATTATAAGAAATATACAAAGTGAGAAGGGCTAAGTTAACTATTACTTTTATATAGTGCCTATATTATATAAGAATTTTGCCCTCTTAGATACTTGCTAGTTTTAACACTATACAAACTGATACAAAACCAAAAGTAAGAAGCTAGTATACATTGAAATAAATTGATATAAGAATTTAAAAGACTATTGTAAATTTTTATTAGTACAATTTAAATTATTTGTACCAAAGGAGCTGAGAATTTAAGATTTAAAGCATATCATGCTTCATAATTTTATATAATAGTAGTCTACATATCCTGCCTCATTTTGAAACAGTGGCAAACAACATGGCTATTCAGTTTAGCCCCCAGAGATGACCTGAGACGACATCCAACATCAATCTTAAACTGTGTTTCTGTTTCTCTCATCAAGACAGCAAGAGTTTATACCTATATATTTAAAATTTTTACTCTTTAAAATTACATTATGTACAGTCTGCTGATCATGAAATCGATAGGGAAGAAACTAGCAAATTTGGTCAGTATCATGTTGTACTGTGAGTCCTACTAGGGCTGGGAGCCAAGCATGAGAAAAGTGGCCAAGCCAGAAAATGTGACTGACACGCCTACAGGTAATTCAGATCACCAACATGACATGATGGGTGGCTTACCTGCTGGTGATGCATGCAAACACTTGTTTCACATAGCACGGTGAATCCATGTGCAGAGACTAATTTTTATGTTCAAGCAAAGTTAGATGTGCTTCTTAAAACTGCCCAGTTTCGGGGACGCGCGCGAGCAAGGTCAGACGCAGGGAATCTTATACCTCACGGCTTAAGAAATGGCTTCGCTTTCAGAATATGCACTGCGCATGTCTCGTTTAAGTGCCCGAATCTTTGGTGAAGTGGCCAGGCCCACCGATTCAAAGTCCATGAAAGTGGTGAATATGTTCAGGGAGCAGCCCTTGGCCAAAAAGAAAGAGACTTACGACTGGTATCCAAATCACAACACGTATTTTGCACTCATGGCCATACTCCGTCTCCTTGGCCTCTACAGAGATGAGCATCAGGATTTTAAGGATGAGCAAAGAGGTCTAAAGAAGCTCCGTGGGAAGGTGAAACCAAAGAAAGGAGAAGGGAAAAGAGCTACAAAAAAGAAATAGTACCAGCTTGTCAAGAAAGAAAATTTCTTCCTCAAT
>NC_022032.1:26240412-26242768 GCF_000317375.1 Microtus ochrogaster | reverse complement strand
ACATCCACTTCAGTTAAACTGTAACTGGTTTCTTGAAGATATTCTAATTCTTCAAAATTATACTTACTTTGGTTTTGTAATATGAAGTTTACCTAATTCTCTAATGGAATGAATAAACTATTGTCTTGTGATTTGTTTTAAAAAAACTGCGCAGTTTCTAATATGCTGTGCAGTCAAACAAGATATGCCTACGGCTTGAATTCAGGTTGTAGCTTGCCAGTCCACTAGGGATTGTAGCAATCACTACTTCTAGGATAATCTCCATGGGTACAGCTACAATAAGTGGCCCTTTGGTTGCATTTGTGGTTTTCAAGATCCCATCACGGAAATGAAATGAAACAGAAGCCTTATTTCTTGCACACAGTGTCTGAAAAGAAAACGAAAGAGAAGATAAAAGACTTAATTTTCTTGAAGGTAATACACAATTTAGAAAGTGGCATACCACTCAGCACTGAGTTCAGAGTCTTTTATACTATATATTACTAATATATGCAGTTATCCATGTGTTTATTTGTAATGTTAAGTTTTAAGTATAATATCATTTTAATCTGCATTAATGATAAGCCTATGGGTCACAATTCTTTTGATATTTAGGCTGTATATCTTGTTTTATAAAATGTTTAGAAATATGAAATGTTTCACATAAATTAATATTTAAGTAATTAAATGAGAAACAGAAGACAGAGAAATCATATGTAGTTATTTAAACTTATTTGCATATGTGTAAATGATTTATATATTTATGGAGATACAATATATGTAATATGTCTGTTTGCAACATTAATCATGTTTTAATGGAGTCCAAATTGTATTAAATAACATTTTAATACATAGTAAGGATTTATTGAATTCTAAAAATCTTTTAAACTTCTCTCAGTTGACTTATTTCTAACACAGAGTCAGAGGGAGAAAGTAAGACTATATATTTTTATGAAATAAAACCTTTCAGAGAACAGATCTATACTAAGGCTTTATCTGTATGACACCAATCTAGAGGTTTGAGTCCCCAAAGTGTACTCATATGACAGCATATCAAATAATTGAGTTTCTGTTCAAAATATAACGATGTCTTTTCCTCTTGAGAAGGATTTGTTGAAGGCTTATCAATATGTCAAGTTCATAAGGATAGACGGAAAATACAATAGACCCGGGTATTCTACACTGAATTCAGTTTTTAGGGGTGACAGTTGTGAATTGTATCAAAAGACCACAATGATTTATATCTAAACGTAATGGAGGAAATCCATTGTGCTAAGTCACTTGTCTTTTATCAGTTTTCTTGCTTGTGTTTTAATTTATTTTTTTAGTTTTGAAATGATAACTCTAAGTATTTATACTAATACATGTAGTCTGAACTTACTTTTAGACATTTAATAAAGTAAGCTTTCTGTCATATTTCCCAAAGGAAAAGAAAGCATGTTTATTTCTTCAGGGACAGATTGAAAAAAAAGGTGATTTATTACAACTGATATCTCAGCAAATGAAATACCTTTAGAAATAAATCCCTTCAAATAACAACATAGTGTCAGGGACTAAATGAATCATCTCTAAGCTGTATTTCCTTTCTTCCCTCTTCTCCTTGCGACCTCAACATAAGTCTCTTACACTCCCAGCACTTGTCAGTTATATGACCAACTTTTACATGCAATAAAACTTCTTCTGGCCCTTTATTTGACAGGGGATGAAATTTTAGTATTATTGGTATCTCAAAGGCAACTTTTGATATTGCTTCTCATTTGGCCAATACTTCATTTATACTGTATCTGATCTAAAGTTTCTAACAAATGTAATTATCTGCTTTAGAACAAGTGTTCCAATTAAATTTTATTAATGACTTTTTAAAACTTCAAAACTCATACGATCTCTCACCTGCACCAAATCAAGTAATAATGTCTGTTCTTTCTTCTGCAATGCAAACCCAAAATATGGAATTTCTTTATTATTCACTAATGTACACTTTATTTTTCTGTAACTAGTATCACCTTTCAGAGTATAAATGCTATTGTAAGAACATGAAAATGGAGATTAAAAAGAAGGCACAATGATATGGATGGCAAATTTTACATTGGTGATATGAAAATAAAAACTTACTCTTTTTTATTGAGCTCTACATTTTTCACTGCTCCCCTTCCTGTCTCTCCCCTCCCCTCTTTAATGTAATGATCAGTTTGCAAGTGAACTGCAGACATTATCAATACTTGATGGCTATTTCAAATGTTTTGCACTAAGGTTGACTATGATTTTCAGTATTAGTAGTTCTTTGGATGAATCAGCCTATTTTTAACAATTTTTACATATTTCTCTCTCTCTCTCTCTCTCTCTCTCTCTCTCTCTCTCTCTCTCTCTCTCTCTCTGT
>NC_022032.1:26238101-26240312 GCF_000317375.1 Microtus ochrogaster | reverse complement strand
TCTGTGTGTATGTCTGCAGGCCGGAAGAGGGCACCAGACCTCATTACAGATGGCTGTGAGCCACCATGTGGTTGCCAGGAATTGAACTCAGGACCTTTGGAAGAGCAGGCAATGTTCTTAACCACTGAGCCATCTCTCCAGCCCCCGTCAGAGGACAAGTTGTTGGAATAGTTTTCTCCTATCATGTAGGTTCAGGTATTGAACCTAGGTCATTCGGTTTGGCAGCAGACACTTTTATCAAGTAATCTCAGTGGTCCCAGGGTACCATTTCTTAAAAGCAAGATGGTAAATATTTAAAGTTTCACTGGCCAAGTGTTTCTGATACAACTAACCAATTCTTCTTTTGTGATTGAAAGGCTACCAGGTAAAACACAATAGTCGGTGTGTGTGCTTGTGAGTCAATGCAATTTTGTTTACCATAACAGGTAGATGGACTTAAAGCGATAACCTTCTAATCTCTAAGATGATAATAATGCTGTATAGTCCTATATGTATTCACCAGTCATAATCAAATTATTGCTTCCATGTCTTGTCATCTATTCACTTTTTCAGATGAAGTAACGGAAATTCAATTTGGACTTGTAGATATAAAAATAAATAAATAATTCTCTTTTCCAGGGTCTACAATAGATTTCCCTGATATGTATTAGCTCATGAGGGCAATCAAGTTGAAAGTCAAAATGTGTAATCTTTTTAATTAAGTGAAAATTTATAAAAGAAAAGAATATGAGAGCTGGGAGTACAGTTCAGTAGTGAACTACATAATTAACATGTGTGAGATTTGGATTTACTCCCAGCACCTAGAATAATGTGGTAATTGCATGTCTTGCTTTGAATCACTATGGAATGTACAGAGAGTCCCACCTGAGGCAAAGACATTGGACCTCCTTCCGTTAAACGAGTAAAACAGTCATAGCTGCTAGCCCATAGATGTAGTTTCTGCCATGCAGACAAATTGTGAATTGCATGTTCTTATCTTAAACCTTTGTATGCCTAGGGCTGGTATATGACTCAGGGGAAAAATCACTTGCCTGGTATGTGTAAAGCCCTGGGTTGCATTTAAGCACTACAATTTAATAAATAATTTTTAAAACATAGTTTCTTTATGCCCATTTATATATATATGTCGTAACAGTGCATTGGGACAAGAAGAGAAGGAAAGTTCAGATTCCAGCCAATATGTCTGATACATGCTAAAACTTTATGAGGAATATTGACATAGAGATGATTGGACAGCAGTAGATCATTGAGTATAGTTTTTGTTCAGATGTTTTTAAATTATTGACTGAATTGATAAATTTGAAGACATGATTTACTGCATCATGAAAGAAATGACTAGAAATTATATTAGCAGTATCACTTTTGTATCTTTTTAACGTAAATATTTTGGAATCTAGTTACCCAGCAATTATAAGTCATCTATTAACACATGCTGTGAGTCAGATCTTTCCACAGAAATTTCGGGTAATTTCCAGCTTGAAGAGACAAAATTCTATGCTCAAGAAGTTAGAGGAAAGGCATGAGAAGTTTTAAGGACAAGCAAAAAAAATTGAGTGTAGTTGTCAGACAAAATGTGTTGTTGTTAAAAGGCACATAAAATAATAGTAAATTTTAAAATATATGTAATGTCAGAATATAACTTTTATCTACCAATTATTAATTAGGATTTTCACTTTTATATAAAGTTGCATATCACTTAAAATGGTTATTGAGAGATGACTATAGAAAAATAGGGTTTTAATGTTGATATTATTTTGCATAGCATAAAATTATAGTTAAGAACATTATATATTTTTCAAGTGACCCTGTGTTTGAAGAACAGTCAAATGCAGTAGTCTCAGTCAAGATTGTAGGGACCACATTCCACAGAGGAAGCCTTCCATGTTTCCTAACCAACTTTGAGTCTCTCATCTCAACTCTTCTTTTAAAATTATCTCATATATACCCATGACTATTTGTTCAAAATAAGAATACAATTGCATTCTCTTAGAGTTTAGAAGCTGTTATTTTTCTGATAATAGAATGGCAATTTCTGACCAACAAATCTACAATACAATATGTAGTAGAACATGAAGAGAACCTGTATTATATGTGCAGCAAACACACTATAATAGGCTCTTTTAAATTATTCACTCTCCCTATTGTGAGTATAAGTGGTTATTAATATATTTAGTGGGGGCTAGCAAGATAGCTCAACAGCTAAGAGGCCCT
>NC_022032.1:26232649-26237985 GCF_000317375.1 Microtus ochrogaster | reverse complement strand
AAATTTTTAAAGAAAGTAGTATCTAAAAATTCAAAGAGAACATGGTAAAATTAAAGAAATCCATATGACAGAGAAATAAAATCTTTCTCAAAAGTAATAATATAATAGAAATATTTTCTAAAGTTCAAAAAGTATGGAAATTTTTAGGATCAGTCTCCAAAGGCACACTGTAGAATGCATTGACATGGTTAAATAGAACATAAAAAACAACTTTATTAACAGGCATATAATACTGTATCACATTTCTTAAGCTGACAGCAGAAAAATAGAAAAGTATACTTGATATATAATTCTAATGTTCTATTGTGTTTAGTATCAGTTAAATCTTTACTAAAATAATATACTATAATAAAATGAGTTTTGCTTTCAATTAGTTATTTTTAGGTTCTAGAAGATTTATTTAGGTCTAATGTTTATCAGATTTATGATTATCATTTTATGATTTGATTTTAAGTGTCTATTGATTTTCAGTTTCTCTGAGCATTCCTTTTTAGATCTTTTGAAATCATTGTGCTGTTTCAAACCAATGGACTCTAATCCATAATTTCATTCATTGACAGAATTGGGTACTAGATTATCTATGGTTCATTTCTGTGTCTCCAGTTGACGTATGTGACATTTTTCATTTTATTTAACCTATTTGCAACTTCATTTCATATTTACAATTTGGGCTAAGGCTAGAGCCTACCTAAGAGGTTGTTGTAAGGACTAGTATAGATTTGGTAGAAAAGTTGAAGGCTATAAGGGATCTGTGGTGCATAAACCATATGGACAAATTAGCATGGTTTTCATTCCCTGAGTCTAAGTTACCATGATTGCCTCTTTGTGGCAGTTCTGAATTTGTCCTCTTTTAGCAAATCTCTTTAATTTATTAAAGATGTAATATTTGTCTAGAATGATAAAGTCTTAGTAGTAAAGAGGTTTAAAGTTACCATAACTACAATCTTGCTAAATATGGAGTTCATTCAGTTGGTTACATTAGAAATTTTTTGTGAGATCATATTTAAATGTCTATACTGGGCTAGCATTATGTGTTTGCCTTCTAATAGCTTTCATATAACTGAGGTAATCCCTTTGTTAAAGGTAAACCTTTCTATGATTGTGTGAGCATGTCTTCATGCTCAAAAAAAACAAGTGTCTTACAAATAGGAGATTTGTTTAGCCGTGCAGTGGTAGCACAAGTCTTTAATCCCAGCACTTGGGAGGTAGAGGCGGGCAGATCTCTGTGAGTTCAAGAGCAGCATGGCCTACAGAGTGAATTCCAGAACAGGCTCCAAAGCAACACAGAAACCCTGTCTTGAAAAATCAAAGAAAGAAAGAAAGGAAGAAAGAAAGAAAGAAAGAAAGAAAGAAAGAAAGAAAGAAAGAAGAAAGAAAGGAAAGAAAGAAAGAGAAAGAGAGAAAGAAAGAAAGGAAAGAAGAAGGAAAGAAAAAAGAAAGAAAGAAGAAACAGAAAGAGGGAGGGAGGGATGGAAGAATGGAGGGAGAGAAGGAGTAAGAAAGAAAAAGATTTATTTAAAATATTTATTCTCCATAGGAAAATATAAAACCACAAGCAGATCATACAATGCATGTCTTAAATCATTTTCTCATTCTTAGTCTGTATTTTATTCTAAAAGAAAAGTCCTACTTTGTCAAATTCATTTTAGATAAAATGACAGGAAATTAAAGTCAAAATACTTGTAATAACAAAATAACTTAAAAGAGACTTTGTAGTAATTATCTTATGTTTAAAATTGTCAATTATATGTTCTAGAAAATTCAAAGAGATTGTATCTGATCCCATTTTATTTCTGTCCATCTCTGCCATAACAAGAACTAACTGAATTGCACTCATCAGATATGGCCAGGGCCAACTCTGACTTTAAGTGCCACGGCACACGTGGAGGGAACCATCCTAGAAATAAAAACTTACTGTCAAGATTACAGCTGTATGAAAACACTGAGTTAACTAATCAGAGACCATCACATGAGTTAAATGCCATTCAATCTCAAAAAATAAGTTCTCTGCGTGTTCTATCTTTAAACAGCTTACATCAGTTTTAATTTTTTCACTTTATATTCCAAAGAGATTGTGAATTTAGGAGCATCAAGGAAACATATCTAAACCAACTAGAGCCAGTGCCCTCAGACTTGGGTGCTGAGGCAGAACTCAGGTCCTTAGCAAGAATACCCTTGACTGCAAATCCATCTGTCTTAAAATGTCAGGGTTTCTGTTGCTATGAAAAGACAACATGACTACTGTAGCTCTTATAAAGGAAACATTTCATTGGAGTTGCTCTCTTAAGAGTCAGAGGTTCAACACGTTTTTATTATGGTGCGATGTGGTATGCAGGCAGACGATGTGGTGTGCTGGAGACGAAGGTGAGAGCCCTACATCTTTCATTTAACAGGAAGTGATCTGAGACAATGGGTGTGCTTGAGCACATATGAGACCTCAAAGCCCATCCCCACAGTGACAAGCTTGCTTCAGCAAGCTCATGCTTGCTCCTACTGACCTAATAGTGTCAGTCAACTGCTTTCAAACTACCACACCATCCCTTTGGTCCCATCCCTGGATTAGTTCCTAGGAATCACATTTAATTGATGATAAACACAATACCAGAGGCATCCAGTGAAGTTGTCATGTTGACAGGTTACAAAGCATTTAATACGGAGCAAGAGTGTTCAGTGAATGTAACACCTATTCTCAATTTATACAGAGATTACACTCAAGGTCTTTAATAATAACACTGACTGGCTTCCAAAAGTTTTCAGGCTTTGCTTTTCCCTTCCCTCTCTGTCTACATCTAGAAGCTTATAGGAAACTCCCGGGTCCTTCCCAGTGTATACAAGAGTTCTCAAGGCTCAATTAGCATGAGAAATCCTGCTCGTTGCTCATCCCAACCACTTATTTATAGTAAAAGGAATTTGTCAGTCTCTTTTCCCTGTCACCTCAAGCTACTCTTGAATCATAGGGGAACTTTGGTGCTATCCCCATGAAACCACAAGTGAATCAGTAATCCTTTCAGAATCCCCAGATACAAATATGGGTCTGAGCAAAATCCGGGTGAAGAACAACCAAACCAGTGTTCTTTTGAATCTGTCATAATTGGTGTGTTGCTAGCAGAGGGAGGAAAAGATTACTGGTAGAATTGGGTTGATCCAATTTGGTTAAGTAAAGATTATGAAGTGATTCTGGTACATATAGTTTGGTATGCCCCATGGCAGTTGGATATTTCCAGTGATTTCTGGACACATGGCTATTTGGCAGTGTCAGCAAACAAACAGTGGTCAAGATCTTAAAGAAAAGGGACCAGCGAGAGGCAGTGTGAAGAAGAACAAGAAGCAGTCAGCTAGACGCACTGCCTCTGCTCAACCCAGTGATGTGTTATTAAATCCTCCTTTTTCTTCTTACTGCATCTACTTTGTGCATTATTCCCAATGGTTTACTTAATACTTGATGTACATGGATAAAATTTTTAAAATTAAAAAAATAAACTTACAGATGGACTATATTTTAATATTATGGGGTCAATTTTTAAAACTCTTGCTATCCACATCGTGATTCTGGAGCTAAATAAAAATTTTTCAGGGTTAGGTTCCTGGAGTAAGTAGTTCTCCATATGATTCCAATGAAGTTTTGTAAGTGTGTTGTAAGTTCATTGAATATATCAAAAGTTAGAAATATATAAATTTTAAGTTTTTAAATGTATTCAATATATTATTTGAGAATGGATTCAACATATTATGTTGGTCTGGGTATAATGATTAACATACAGTAACTGATCAACTAATTAAAATCTATATCAAATGCAAAAATAATCTTTAAGTAGTTTATAAGTAAGATACATTAGTAATTTTCTCAAAAAATTATACATCTAATGAGGAATGGAAATATAATAATTTTTCTATTTTTTTCCTATAACTCATTTAGAGGGCAGAAATAAATATCTACAGTCTAGCACTGAGATTTTCTGTATCTGACTTTTAAAGTACTCTAAACATTCCTCAGATCAATTAGGTCTCTCTTAAAAAGAGGTACACTAAAAATAGATTTTAGTATTTTTAAATAGTACATTTTTGAAAAAGAACTGTCGATAGCGTAGGGTCTTATTAGGAAAGTAATTATCTTCAGGCATAAGTTTAGGTACTTCTGTCAAACAGTCATGAAAATTTTCAAATGTATTTTGAAAGATATTTAAAGTTTCTTCTCACATCCATTTCTTCTATTTCTGAGATAAAAACATCACAATTTCTAACAAGTACACAGACACGATATGTTTCTGACCTCTTACAATAGGTTTGACATTTATCGATTCTTCCCTTACTAGCAGGAAATTCCCCCCAAGTTTCAATTTATGAAACAGTTACAAAATATTTAGTTCAGCTGCCATCAAAACAGCATTTGTTCAGTTTTTGTGACTCATCCTCTAGGCTCTGAAATTCTTCAAATCCAGAGATCATCTTTATAGGGAAAACTGAGTGCCCAAAAGAAGATCCACAAAAATGCTTTTAACTAAACTAATATGATGGTTCATACAAAAAGAAATTTAAAATATGCATCACAGAAAATATTTATTTACAAAATATTTACAAAACTTTCACAAAACAAAATTGTAATTGTAGAAAAAGCTCATAGCAGTAGAGATTCAACTGAAAAGGGATTCAACTGACTATTTCTAATGTTTATACTGCTACCTGTCTTTACAATGACATTAAGACAGGAACTAGAGACCAGTAGCAGCATCATGCATATCTAAGAACAGTGAGATAATAAGTTACATACTTACTCATTCCTTTGTGCTTAACTTTATTTCTCCACTTTCCCATAGTTCTGAATTCCATTGACTAAAGAATGGCACAACTCACACTAGTCTGAATTTGCCCACATCAATTTTATTAAATGAGACAATTCCCCACAGACATTCCCACAAGCCAAATCAATGTAAGATAATTCCTCATTGAGACTAACTTTCCAAGTGACTCTAGCTAGTATCAAGTTAACACACATAAGCATTATACTAGAACCTGATATACAAACCCATCACTTTACAACCAGAACCTTCCATTCATGCCCATTAAGTCTTAAGTTTACCTCATAAGATAAATAATATGGTTCAACTTTAAAAGTTTAATACTCTCCAAGTCTAAAGTCAGGCATGGGAGATGACTCAGTGGGGAAGAGTGCTTTTTAATCCCTCAGAGGACTCATGTTCAGTCCCAGCCATCCATATGGGAGTTTACAGCCACCAGCAGATCCAGTTCCAGGGAATTCAATGCCTTATTTTGACCTTCTTAGGAAGCAGACAAGCACATAGTGTATATAAATATATGAAGTCAAAACATGCACTCAC